>NC_143553.1:37769242-38072272 GCF_054136105.1 Typopeltis vanoorti
CGATAGTGTTGCCATCTATGGTCAAGGCTGAGAACTTTTCAGACCACCTCTTACTTTGACTAATCAGCAACTCCTCTTTCCATGCACAGTCTCACAGAAGATAGATTTCTGCATAGTGTCTCTTCTACAGATTTTTATATAGGTGCTGTTCATCAAGACTATATCATGCTCCCATTTCTGCTTAACCTACAGCATGAGTAACAGCTGTTCAATGTCCTTTTGCAGTTGAATTGTACTCACTGAACATGCTACTCCCATTCATCTTTTATTCCACTTAACTCTGTTTTATAGTCCTATGAAATATTTCCCAAAGAATCTCTGAGAAGTAATGCAATCTCTAGCTCTTCAAAAATAATATTAACAGATTAATTTTTCTTCACTCCTACCAACACATGCCATTGATTTGTTATAGACTATGTGATCTTTCACGTGTAGTGATAAGTAGCATAAATAGTGAAAGTAAGAGAAGACAGATGAAATAAGTAAAACAGAAAAGCTGGTCCTTGTTGGAGATCTATATAACAGCGCAGGAAATAAATCCCACCAAGCATATAGAAAAGTTTTGGAAAATCTGAAGAAAAGGGCAAGACTAGTAATAATGGTAAGTACCTGCAGGATTTCTGTTGAGGATACAGACAAGTCATTACCAATACCATGTTCAAACAAAAATAATGTCACATGGAGAGAAAATGCTAGAAATAAGAAAAGCTTCACTGACATTGCTAATGTTGAGAGCGATATCTTTGTGCTAGTTCAGGATACAAGAGTATACACAGGATCTGAAAATGAACGTAATCAACTGTTTTAGGTAGGATAAAAATGAATATTACATTGAAAAGAAAAATATGTAAGAAAGTTTTAAAAAGAAATACAGTTGAGCAACTTTTCGTGCGAACTGTAGACTCAACTATACAAACATGATTCAAGAAAATATGAAACAGCTCGAACACAAAGACCAAACCTTTGAGTTTCAGTAGCAAAATCTGAAGAATAGGTGGAATAACTTGTTTTTAAAATGACAAAGGACTTCCTGGGTTGGAACATTGATGAACAGTGAGACTTTGTCGAAGCTGACCATTCCGTCTGCTTCTTTAAGTTGGATGTTCTTGATCTTCGAGACTAAATCAACCGAGTTCTTGATATATGAAAAGGATTTTACTGTGAGAGGTTTCAAGGAGGAAGCAAGATATTTCGATAGATTGTATGTAGGGGATTCAATGCCTTCAACTATTGGTCTGAAAGGAGTGTTTTCTTTATGGATCTTCGGAAGGCCATATAAATGGAGAATAAGTGGATGAAGAGAGTGGAGCGACAGGCAGATATTCCTAGGTAATTCCGAGGTGGATTTGAGAAACTATTTGTCCGATTATGTAGTTCTCTCATTGGATCTCTTTGAAGTTCAGAGTAAGTGTTACAATCTAATAATTCACAGATCTTGAGGCGATAATCGGTTCTCTTCAGGATGACAGTGGTGTTCCCTTTGTCAACTGGCAAAATGATAATATCTTTATTATGTTTGTGATTGTCTGTGAAAATAGTGGTAGTAGGTGGTAGATGGCGTTCATGTAGTTGCGGTTCATAGTAGTTGGTGGATTGAGTGAGTGGTGGAGACAGAGGGTTATATCACGAGTACACCAAAACTGGATTACAGCGCTATGTGAATCGGGTAGGCTGTAACTGAGATTGCTGTTTAGATGGGCAGGGTCGAGAGCTATTTCTTTGGATTCAAGATAAGTCTCTCTAATTCATTAGAGGGCATCTACTCTACAACCCTCTGTCTCCACCACTCAGAGTAGATGCCCTCCCTCAATGAGTCTTTGGACTCCTTGGAGGTGTCACATAATAGTAATAATAATAATAAAATGCAGCTAGTATTTAGAAAGACACAAGTGATAATAATAGGAAGTAAAAAGTATACATATGTTATAAAAGAAATATCCTACAATCATTCCTCAAGTGGTAATATAGAGATTGATAGTAAAAAAAAAAAAAATCCCCAAAAATTATTAAAACTCTGTAACCACAACCCAGACCCTTCAGGGCAGAAATTTAACACCATTCCATATATTTGAGGCACATCCAAAAAACTGACAGAAATCCAAGAAAACACAATCTTACAACCATGTAGAGACCACATAAAAAATTGGCATCCATTATCTGCTCCACCAAAGACCAGCCACATTCCCTAGACCTACCAGGTCCCTTACAGTTGCAAACTAACCTACTACAGCCAAAAAGGCAAGACTGCCAATATCAGAATTTCTGAACACAAGGACTGCACCTGGCTCCACCATCACAGGATATGCTGGAAGACGGCCACTCTCTTACATCGTAGCTTCGAATCTGCCTCAGTGCTGAAAAACTTTCCAAACCTCAACAAATTTGAATGCATGAGATTCCTCCAAATTTGGGAAGCACTCATCCTCAGATCTCCAGCCCAATGGCCAAGACTACTCAATCTAGATGACTAGGAGGGCCCCCCCCCACCATTTTGAACTCCACTTTGGTTGCCTTTCTTCAGCCTCATTTGCCTTAGTGCACATATCATTGGTTTTGTGATCCATGATGATGATGGCAATGTAATGTTGCTGAAATATAGCAAAGTATTAATTAACGTTATTATAATTAATATTTTAACACGGAGCCTGTGTAGCTCAGTGGATGTGGCGTTTGCACACCACCTATGTGAATCGGGTAGGCTGTAACTGAGATTGCTGTTTAGATGGGCAGGGTCGAGAGCTATTTCTTTGGATTCAAGATAAGTCTCTCTAATTCATTAGAGGGCATCTACTCTACAACCCTCTGTCTCCACCACTCAGAGTAGATGCCCTCCCTCAATGAGTCTTTGGACTCCTTGGAGGTGTCACATAATAGTAATAATAATAATAAAATGCAGCTAGTATTTAGAAAGACACAAGTGATAATAATAGGAAGTAAAAAGTATACATATGTTATAAAAGAAATATCCTACAATCATTCCTCAAGTGGTAATATAGAGATTGATAGTAAAAAAAAAAAAAATCCCCAAAAATTATTAAAACTCTGTAACCACAACCCAGACCCTTCAGGGCAGAAATTTAACACCATTCCATATATTTGAGGCACATCCAAAAAACTGACAGAAATCCAAGAAAACACAATCTTACAACCATGTAGAGACCACATAAAAAATTGGCATCCATTATCTGCTCCACCAAAGACCAGCCACATTCCCTAGACCTACCAGGTCCCTTACAGTTGCAAACTAACCTACTACAGCCAAAAAGGCAAGACTGCCAATATCAGAATTTCTGAACACAAGGACTGCACCTGGCTCCACCATCACAGGATATGCTGGAAGACGGCCACTCTCTTACATCGTAGCTTCGAATCTGCCTCAGTGCTGAAAAACTTTCCAAACCTCAACAAATTTGAATGCATGAGATTCCTCCAAATTTGGGAAGCACTCATCCTCAGATCTCCAGCCCAATGGCCAAGACTACTCAATCTAGATGACTAGGAGGGCCCCCCCCCCATTTTGAACTCCACTTTGGTTGCCTTTCTTCAGCCTCATTTGCCTTAGTGCACATATCATTGGTTTTGTGATCCATGATGATGATGGCAATGTAATGTTGCTGAAATATAGCAAAGTATTAATTAACGTTATTATAATTAATATTTTAACACGGAGCCTGTGTAGCTCAGTGGATGTGGCGTTTGCACACCACCGCGCTAGGCCGCACGAAGGAAGTCTTGGTTTCGAGTCTAGTCGGCGACTAGAGGAAATTTTTCTAAGCCTTTTTTCGACCGGTTCCCGAGTTAGTCGATCTCTGGCACGGGCAAGCAGGTTTTTCCTCCCGGAAACTCGGGTTTTTCGTCCTGTAAACCCAAGAAAATCGACCGTAGAACCCACATTATTTTTCAGACATTAAATATATTGTGTTAAGGTTAGGGACCACGAGATGGCGGCACATTTGAGCCGTCTCTCTTCACTGCGTACCGTTTAATTAGTGATAGCCTTGGGCCATCTGTCTCTGATTGGGTACCAGTGGAGATTGAACTGCCCACTCAGTCTCCAAAAGTTAGATAGGGCTAAATGGTCTCGCCTACTCCCGTATATACGGGAATAAAAAGGCGTTAGCTGATTTTTTTTTTTTTTTTTTTTTTATATTTTAACACAAATTAGTGCCTGAAAAATAATAGTTATATAATAATGTTAACTTAATCATTCATGACTCTTATAGTATCTTGCAAATCCCTTGATGGTACATATCAGCAAACTGATTACGATAAACAGTGAAAAATATTCTGCATGTGCCTTGTTTTATTTTTTTTTAGCAAGAAACTGCTAACAAAATGTGCCTTATAAATTTCACTTTATACTATCGACTCTCACTATAGCAAACTCGTAGGAAGCACAGAAATTGTTTGTTATAGTGGATAGTCCACTACAGTGAATTTCTTTAGCACAGTATCGTACTTACTTTGGTCTGGATTTTTAAGTAATTTGTTATATTGAGTAACTGACTATAGTAGTGTTTGCTAGAGTGAGAATCAATTTTTTTTAAAAAAGAAAATTTTGAATTACCATTCATTTATACTTACTTTGGTGTTTCAACTTTTTCTAAAAGATCTGAATACTGAAGTGCACAGTTCTATAAATAAGAAATACAGAGAATATAACAAAATTATCATTTTAGCTATTTTTTTTGTTATAATTGTATGAATCATTTAAGGTTCAAGTGTCTGTATAGAAAATTAAAACAAATTTCATAATCTCTGGAAATATGTTACTCAAGAAACATAATGAGTGCTAAATAAATAACTTGCATTAAAATAGCATAGCATATTATTTTTACTGAATTATTTTAACTTGTAACATGCTTTCTGGCCACGAGTTACGGCCATTAAACTGAATAACAAATTGAATAAATGTTTTGCCTTTAATACAAAAGCAGGTAAATCTGATGGGCTGAATTTGAATTATCAGCTTAAAATTACCTTATTTTTTTAAAAATCAAAATTGCATACTGATATAATTGCTCATAAGAACCTATTCAAAGGTTCTATTGAAAGTTTACTTACTGTTTAAAAAGTTTTCTTCCAGTTAGAGGTAAGTGTATTGATAAAGATCATTGGTGTATTGATAAATGAGCAACAAAATCCTGTATGCTGGCATTCCACTTGAAATATTCTGATGAAATCATGAGGCAAGATTGTCAATGAAAATATCCAAATTAGGAGGAAAGGAGCCCACTTTAATGATATGTTGCATCTCATTACACTCTATCCTGCAGCATATCTTTTACAAGACATTTAAATCTCATCAAAAGAACTATCCTGAAGTGTACAAATCTGTGAGTCAACAAAAATTCCTTCTGTATAGATAAATACTGGAAATTTATATTTTAAGCTAATGTGCAGCATTAACATTGTTTAAGGTTATAAAATAGATAAAAACATGGCTTATTAAATAACTCAATGTTATCAGAACTGAGTTATTTAATATTCGTCACTGAATTCATCAGTACAAACAAAGTTTAATATTATATATGAAATATCATTAAATATTACAGTTGATTCTCACCATAGCAAAAGTTGTAGGGACTACAGAAATAGTCATCCCTCGACTTACATTGGTTTGAAGATATGTCCGTGATCCCATAAAGGAATAAATAACATTTTCAACTATACTTTTGAACGAGATGCAAGCGAGTGTAAAGTAAAAAGGTTTTTCTATTTAGCAACAGTGAATCATGCACAGCAACAACAGTGCATTTAGCGGCAAGTTCAGTCTTCAACAGTTCCTCTGTTGATTTTGTGTTTGAGAAATAGGTTATTTGTTTGTTTATCGTTAAATATTTCGCGTTATTTTCTGCAATATGGCCCTCTACACACTCAATCAAAAAACCTAATGAAGAATCACATAAAAAGAGGAGAGCAACTGATCTTGAAACAAAGTTGCAAGTTATAAAGCAACACAAAACTGGTAAGCCTATCAATGTGATCACACATGACTTCGGGTAGTCTCATTCTACAGTGACGAATATTTTGAAATATAAGGATAAAATTGTAAGGGCTGTAAAAGGATCTGCTTACATTAAATCAACGATAATGACAAGGTCCTATTGGTGATATGGAAATGCTACTTGCATCATGGATAGAGGACCTGATCCAAAAGTGCATACCCCTTAGCAGGTCATAGTGACCAGCAATGGTCACAGTGACCATTGCCACTAAATCTCTTCAACATGTTGAAGCAGAAAGCAGGGCCCAATTACGACTAAGAATTAAATGCTTCTTCTGGTCTGGTTGATTCATGAGATTCAAGTAGCATTTTGCGCTGCATGTGAAAATGTATGGTGAAATCTGCAAGTGCCAATGAGAAGCCAGTCAAGTAGTTTGTGAAAAAAATTGGATAAAATTATTACGGAGGAAAATTATTTGCCACAGCAAATATTTAATATGGATGAGACCTCCTTGTTTTGGAAAAAAATGCCAGAGCAGACAATTCATCCACAAAAAGCTAAAATCTATGCCTGGTTTCAAAGCTCTTAAAGACCATGTTACGATTCTGTTAGGGAGTAACGTAGCTGGATATAAACTAAAATCATTTGTGATATGGCAGTGAGAATTTCCAACCTTTAAAAATATTAGGAAGCATACTCTTCCAGTTCATTATCAGAGAAATAAGAAGTCGTGGATAACTTGTTTAACATGGATAACATCCTCCAAAATTGTTTGAGGATGCTTTAATCAACTGTTATGTGAGTGAAATGGAGAGCTATTGTGTGAAAGAAAATGTAGACTTTAAGATTTTATTAATTCTAAATAATGCTCCAGGTCGTCCACCTCATATACCTCACATTGGTGATCTTCACCCCAAAATCAAGGCCATGTTTCTCTCTCAAACACTACTCCATTTCTGCCACTAAAGGAAATGATCAGACATACAATTCTGCAAAGCATTCAATATTTATCATGCTATTAAAAATATTGCTGTGGCTTGGGACGAAGTGACTTGTCAGTGTATGAGTGACATATAGAAAAAGATATTTGAAAGGTTTGAAAAAAAAAAACGAAGACCTTTGTAAACTGAGTGAAGAAATAGTGGGAATAGCAAGCAATCTGAATGTCGAAGTAAATGATGATGACATAGTTCAACCATAGAAAGTGCCCATGAAGAGTTGACCAACGAAGAATTGGTCGAACTGGAGGAAAATTCACAGTGAAAGGTCTTGCATAAATGTTCTCTGAAGTTGGTGATGTTCTCAAAATGGCTGAAGACATGGATCCCAATGTTGAATGCTACTTATTAATAGAAAGGAAAGTACATGATGCGTTTGTTTGCTATAAACTAATTTATGGTGAAAAGAAGAAGATGAATAAGCAAAGCACACACTGGATATTTTCATCAAAAAAACAAAGATTACAGCAGAAGAACCACAGCCTGGCCCTTCACATAGGGAAGGTAATGAAGTTGTGATTGTGGAGGAAGATTTGGGTGGTTATTCTCCTGTTTTATAGTGGCAGTAATGCACAATATAGTTTTATAAGGTTTTAAAATTAAAATGACAGTATACTTCTTACAGTCAAGTCCATAACCCCTGTACCTCTGTTGATTTAATGTATCAACTTACTTCCTGCTGGATGAAACAGAATCCTGATGTAAGTCAAGGGATGACTATAGTCTCTTAATGTGAATTTCTAATAGCTTTAATGGAATATATGCACTAGACATTATACCAAGTTTCACAGCTTACACAAGTAACAAAAATTATATAGAATTTATTCAAAAACTCCAATATATTTCATTCAATGTTATGTGGACATCGTCAGGGAGACAGACTGTTAACTACATTGAAAAGATTAATCAAATTATGAGCCATAAATCATGCATATATCAGCTCGTGTCTCTGTCGCAGCTCAAGTATCTGGTATTACACTATCAGAGGTCAAAGAAACAGTTGCAGTAAGCTGCATAGATTAAAAAAATAAAAATAATATAAATTAATTGATTAAAAAAAAACTTATGAACAATTAATAGCGATCACTTCCCAAAACTTGGATATTGGCATACAGTCTGATCAGTTCAGGTTCGGGAGATTTCTTAACATTTCACATGTTTAAAGAGATAATCGAAAGATAATTGAATTTTAACTCTGTGCCTAGTGTAAATAACATGAGAAGCAAGGCCAGACTTGTCAGATTGCAAAAATGCAATACAGTCTTGATGTTCTTCATAGTCAAGACAGATGCTAGTCTGTCCAAAATAGGAAAGATAATATGAGCACTTGGTAGACACCTGATAAGGAAAGAGGTAGTATTTTATTTAATTTATTTTTTCATTATTTTAATCTATGCAACTTATTACAATTGCTACTTTGAAATCTAATAGTGTAATATCATATACTTCAGCTGCAACCAAGACACAAACTAATATATACGATTTATGGACTCACTTCCTGACGATGGCCATATAATGTTGGATGAAACATATTGGAGTTTTTGAATAAATTCTATATAATTTTTGTTATAAGTGTAAGCTGTGAAATTTCCTTTAATATGTCTAGTGCACATGTTCCAATAAAGTTATTAATTACAAACTTCTATGGGAAGGAACATTGGAAATCTGTAAGAAGATACAGTAAGCTATATTTGAAGAAAGCAAATCTGCATAATAGACTTGTTTCTTAAATGCTGTTGCACTGCTGATATTATTCATAATTTTTTTAAAATTAAAGAAGCCATCAAAAAGGAAGCAAGCCGTTATTAGTAAATCAAATACGTGAAACTAAGATATATTTTTATTTAAATAATGCTTAACTTCTGGAACTTGAAAGTACTCTAAAAGGCATTCTAAATCATGAGTTAATTTCTCATATTTCCCCTGTTAAATATTTCCCCTATCCTCGGCCAAATAAGCACATTTCAACCATAAATGTAGATTAATTTGTAAGTTTGAAATATTCGAAGGAAGAAACTGCCACAATATTCAACCAATAACTGAGTCTAACTGCAACAGCTGGGTTATAAATTTGACCAATAGACTGCTGACAAATGATGAATTAAATGTTTTGTTCTAAAGGTCATGATTTTGCCTTGTCTCCTCTTCGAAGTATACTTACAAATCATGGTCAATGTAGAAAAAGGTATCAGAGAATTAGGTACAGGTGAAACTAATAAATTGCATTTTGAGATCGCCAAAATTTTTACAAAGCAAAACTATCTCCTTTAAATATACCCTTCTCAGAAGTACAAGCTCTTCACTCCCTATACCAGAACACCAACATTGTCATTACAAAAGGTTGTCAACTGTTGTCATAAATACCACCAAATATAATCGTAAATATATATCATAATTAAGAGACAGATCAACCTATAGTGTTATCAGCAGGGATCCAAACAAAAAAAAGTCAAATCAACAATTTAAATAAATAATTATTGATTTGACTTTTTTTTGTTAGTATTCCCCGGTTATTATTTTTGCGTAAAATAATAACCGGGGAATATTATTCCGATCTTTTAACATGAATTTTTTCAGTAGATGAAAAAATTCATGAGAAAAGACCCGGTTTGTAGAAGAAAACAAATCATCTTTCATCAGGACAATGCAGCTGCCCACAAAGTTGTTTTGGCAATGGGAAAATTAAGGGATCTGCACTATGAATTGTTGGAATATCCACCCTATTCCCCAGATTTGGCTCCCTCTGACCTCTATCTCTTCCCAAAACAAAAACTCTTCCTCGCTGGTCAGTGTTTTTTTTTTTGAATCAAGGTGATTGCAGATGTAGAGGGGTATTTTGCAGATCTTTCTGAGAACCACTACACGGACGGGATAATAGTGCTGGAGCATCGCTGGAATAAATGTATTAGTCTTAAGGGAGATTATGTTGAAAAATAAAAATAATTTTGAAATTATAAATTCGTTTTTTCATTGTTAGGCCGAGAACTTTTCAGACCACCTTTGTATACCCCCATGCTGTGTGTTGATGTTTTTTGGCTGTCTGGCATTCTGGGTTCCACCAAGGCTTTGGATAGAGTGGAAATATCAAGATTTTTTTTTTCTGGATGGAGGGTGTTGCTGCCTGGACAATGCACTCTGTTATATACTTTAACCACTTCATTGATAGGTGTTGTTTGACTGATGGTATCAGCATGAAATATTGCAAGATAAGAAAAAGTGTTCTAGTCAGCCTGGTCCATTTTCCGTATAGGTATCTGTGGGATGAACATAGTTATTGTGAAGACATTGTGCAAAGAACAGGAAAGCGATTGCTTCCATATATCTTCTCTTCAACATCCCACATAAGCAATGGAAGGGGAACGGATTATAAGATCAATTGCAAAATATGAACGGGAAGGCATGTGGAAGAAAGTATTTGAATCTATTATTCAAAAGAGAGAAGTTATTATCAAGGATTCTTTCAATGATTCGACCTCATCTATTAGTGTTTGCACTACCCCCACAGAGTACTGTGATCATTAAAATCACCCATCAAAAGTATGGGTTCAGGCTAAAAGAAAGGAATATGTGTTTAGGCAGTTGCTAGATAAGATTATCAAGATCAATTTCATTTAACTCAGCACTCAGTGGTAAATAAATTGATATACTGTAATAAGAACTCGCATGGAGAGATGAATTGCTACTGCTTCCACAGCAGTATTAAATTGGACATGATGAAAAGGAATATGACTACCCACTAGGATAGTTATTCCTCAGTGAGCAGGACCACTTCCAGTTCTTTCCATGTGTGCAACAGTGAAATTCCTAAAGGTAGGATCCTCATTGGGTCTTAAGTACATTTCCTGTACACAGAAACAGGAAGGTTTGTGTTTCTGAAAGAAAATCTTGATATCATTGATATTCTAGCAAAACCCATGACAGTTCCATTGTAAAAATTTTCCTATTGCTTTGGCTTTATAGACTCTGGTTTCCAGGAGGTTGAGGACCTTTTTCAGGTTTATATTTATCAATTTCTTTTGGGAAGCATGGATGACCAGTGTCCATCTCTTCCTCTGGTAAAATATGCAATACATCTGATGTGTTAGGGTCAGTTGGTAAGTTTAATTTACTTTTAGTGGATACTGAAATATCCATTTTGTCTATGGGGATGTCTGGTAGTTTATCTTTAAGTGATATCTTTGCAATAATTTTTTTGACAAGTGTATTCTCATTGAATGGGACCATTTTTGGAGTTGTCTCTGGAGTAAGGCCATACATCATGTGATTGATGTGCTCAATACAGAAACACTCACGACCATAAAGTTCAGGTATGGTGAAATTATCAGATGGTGGAATAGCATACGAGTTTGAGTTGCTTTTGGCATTTTCTCAATTGTTACCTTCTCAGCATATGAGGATCTCAGAGCAGGTGTGATGGCGGCTAGCTTTCCTTTTGAATAGTGATATGATATGTCTTGTTTGGGTTTCATTTTTTGTATTTCTTTTTCATCTTTCCACTTCTGCCATGCATGAGAGTAAATTGGATGATCTCCCTGACAGTTGACATATTTAGCTTATTGTACAGCAAGATTTATCATACTCTTTATTACAACACTGGGCACAGACAGTAGAACTATGACAGGTAGTTTGAGCATGCCCATATTTCTGACATTTATAGCATCTTAGTGGATTAGGGATGTACACTCTAAACAGGACAGCTGAGATATCCTGCTTTTACAGATGTTGGAGGCTTAGGTGTATCAAAAGTAAGGACGATGTTCCTAGTTAAAACCAGGTGACCAACCCTAAGTATCAGAATGTGCCTTCCATTCATCATCCCCTGATCTTTAAGCTCTGAACACATCTCCTCGTCAGGAACATCAAGGAGATCCCATTCTGATATATCACTCCTCTACAGGAATTAAGTGTTTTATGAGGTGTTACTGTGACTAGCATTCCACCCATTGACATTCTGCCAGTAGTTTCTCAGAATGTTGCTGGCACAATTGCCACTCAATTTCTCAATTCAAATTTTTGGTTGACATTTTCCATATTTGCATAAATGATCGAAAACCCTAGTACATTTATACTAGTATCATAAATGTTTTGTTTCTTACTTCTGTTAGCAAATGCTGTAGATACAGCATTTGCTAACAGAAGTAAGAAACTAGCTAAATATTTAGCGAAAGCGCTCTCACACTATACTGGCAACACACCATCATACATAAAAAAACTCAGCCCACAAGCAGCTGCACATCTCCAGATAAGACAGACCCAATGTAATTAACATACAAGTTAAATAATAATAGTTCCAAAACAAATCACTGTGGCACTTCACTAATGCCCTTCCTCTTTTGGGATACCACTCCCCCATATACAACCTGCTGATACCTGTTCGAGAGCCAATCAACTATCCAACTCACTAGTTAGTTATCTAATCCCATCTGTTTCAATTTAACTACTAGCTTGTCGTGTGGTAGTTTTTCAAAGACCTTTGAAAAATCTAAGTACACCAACATATATGCATCTGCTTTATTGAGCAAATTTGTCACTTTGTTCTAATAGATAAGTAGATTGCTTAAACATGACCTCCTCTAACAAACTCATGCTGATTTCATAAATAATACTGCTCTATCAACCCACTTTAGAATCCTAGTGCTTACCAACTTCTTGAACTAGCTTAACAGCAGCCAGAGACACATGGATTGGCCTATGATTGGTGGCTTGTCTTAACCTTTCCCCTTTTTTGTGAAATGAAACAATTTTTCCCACCTTCCATTCCTTTGGGATTTGTCCTGTTGCAAGACTCATGTTAAACAGGTGCTATTAATTCCATAAAGCATTTCCTCAAGACATGTGGCAGTATACTGTCAAGTCCTACTGCCATATCAACATTAAGTTTACTTAATTGCTCACATATCCTCAACACCCCAGCTTCTCATGATGTCGCAACAAAGGATGAAATAAACTACCAAACTTCTCATTGAATACCTCAAATATATCTTCTGCATCAGTTACCAATCTGCCAATGTCATCAATATGCATCATTCCTCCATAGTCATTTTTTTTTTATTTCTACTCGCCACATATCGAAAGAACTCACTAGGACTTTTCTTAGCTTCATTGGCTAATTCCTTCTCATACTACACTTTTGCTGCCTTACCCAACTGGGTCACCTTCCTAGCCTGCTCTTTGTACTCTTTAATGCAATTTATTATTACCAACATTCATCTTATGTTGCCTCCACAGTGCTGCCTTCTTTCAGATTTCATACTTAATCTCTTCATTCATACATTTTATTCTTACTTTATTTAGCCTTTTCAACTTTGGAATACACTCAGACATTACTACTGTTAACCCACCAGCCATATGGATCAAATATATGCTTCATATCCGCATCATTTTTTCAATAATATTCAAAGGTTATATTGACTTCAATGGACACTTTGAATCCACGTAATTCCAGACATATATACATGTCCACACTGGTACAATGGTTAAACAGCTCTTGATCAATTCCTAAAAAAGCATTTGTCTCCTTTCCACTTAGCACTTCTTTCAATGCTATAGCTCTCAGTTATCTCCTATGCTTTTCATTATCACCACCCTTGTAGTTCAACATATATCTTTCTTTATAGAAGTCCTCCTATGACTGGCTACAATCCAGGTGATCACTTCATGGTCACTCTCACCAACTGGGGAAGATTAGACATTCCATTCACAATCATATCATCTGATGATATAACCAGATATAAGTCTCTCAACCTTTGTGTCCCCTCCGTTACACATTGCTGTCCCTTAAGAACTGAAGAAATTCATTCTCCATATTCCCTGACACTATCTCTTCATTCTAATCAATATAGCTGTAACTGAAATCACCCATAACGATCATTCTATGCTTGCTGACTAAGCCAAGTTGCCTATACGTTTCATTGTCTCCACCTTCCATGTTACCTGAGCTGTAGCAACACCCCACCAAAAATCTCATTCTATCAACCTCCAATTCACATCATATTTCTTCAAAACCACTGCCACTTTTTTCATCTTTGTACCTCAAGTGTGGACATAATTTCTTTCAAATCATCATCCCTCCTCCTCCCCATCTTCACGAAAAACATTATATTCCTCCATTTCTATTCCTGTCAAGATGTCTTCCTCATCCAACCATGTTTAACTTATTCCAATTATTTTGGGGCACATAAACTCAATCAATGCAACAATTTCATCTCCCTTCTGATACTCCTGGCATTCATAAATAAGCATAATTTTTATTTCTTGATTTATAACCAGTTTTAACCATGTTGTCCCTCATCTGTGACTTCACACGTTATCTGCTCACCCTTACCCTTTGTGTCATATACTACCCCTCAAGCTCAACTATTCCCCCTCCCCACCATGTATACCAAGCCATTCCATTCCTATGCTGACCATTTCCACACATGCATTTATTACTGTATTCAGAAGCTACTCTTCTTACACTGTGTCTTCCTGATCCACCCCATTTCCCTGTCCAACTTGAATTCCTGTTCTAACATTTTCCTCTTCATTCACATCATCATCTTAAATCTCACCTGGTCCACAATATTTCTCCTTAACATCATCTCCGACTTCCCTTATTTGCATCACTCATCACATTTGTTCAATTTACATGTTAACATAAGGAAAGCAGTGAATATCTTGTGAACTGAAGAAACCATATGACACAAGTATCTCTCAAAGAAAAATCACTCATTTCACTTTCTCCTTCTGGCAGCAACCTTTCCAAACGATCTCTCCAAAACCATTTAGAAGTAGTTCATCGCTCTTATACAGTTCCATTCATCTCTCAAACTCATCGCACACATTCACAAACTGCACTCCTTTCTCTTCACACATTACTGCTAACGTTGCATTCAAGATCTTTGCTCTCTGCTGCAATTGATCACTGCCGTTACCTAGGAACACACACACACACACACACACACAACTCTTAATACTATAATGCTGTCTTTCACTCTCCTCAATAATCTCCTGATATCCAATCCACACATTCTCCCAATGTCCAGCAAAATCATTCGTTCCAAAAACAACCAGGAACTCCCTCATACACATACTTCTCGTATCCAGAGGCTCAATCATGTTGTTCATTCTCCTTCCTGGAAAACAGACTTTGTGCACAGTCTCATCCACCATACCTTTTATGGCAGAATATCCATATAGTGCTAGTCTTGCATCATTTGCTACTTCGTTTTTTCCACAATCTTTCAAGATATTCTTTTGAATTCTTCCGTATTCACTATATGTCTAATTTCATTCTGTAAATGCTTTAGTCAACCTGATTTTAACCATTTCATTCTTCAATTCTTGCATTTCAGCACTCATTCCCACTAGTGCTCAATCAGTCAAATTTTCTTCTGTTCCCGCAGTCACGGCAGCTCATGCTTTGTCGGTTGGGCACACTTTTGCTTCCACAATTACTCTTGGTTTTCTGTATTCCCAATCCCATTCTCCACACTCACTCTTCTAGCTATCAGTAAGACTGATAGCTAGAAGAGTGATTTTCTTCATTGGTATTCTTCACTTCAGGTTCCCAACTTTCATTCAAATCACTGCAATCCATTAACATATCAAAATTTCTATAGAACCTCACTCTCTCACTTCTCTTGTTTAATCTCTCAACAAACACATCTGCCACTTTCACCCAAGCATACATATTAACACTCCAGACAACAAACCATCTTAGTAAAATCCACACCATTCAACACACTCCATTTTCATGCTGGTTCACCTAGTTCTTATTGCTATTTTTGCCTCCATTAATCTAATACACAAAATTTGCTACAGAATCTATTAACAACCTCAATAATTAAAATGCATAAAATTCTTCAAAAATATTTCATAAAATAAAATTTGTCTTGGCTCCAGCAACCCACTTTCATTTTACTTTTCCTGGCAGTCCTAAATGCAGTTTTGCAGGTTTCAAATCCAAATGGGTTGGTAATGCCATTACACAAGGATAACTGTGGATCCATGAGGATGTTGAAATGCAAGTACAAGAATGCCAGAAGTATGAGAAATAAAGGAGAGAGTTGTTGAACATATATTGAACTATAAAACTGGTAATTATGATAGACTTAGGAGGCATCTTGAAGCAGTGCCATGGCTTCAGAAGCTACAAGGAAAGAAAGTCAGTAGTGCATGGAAGTGCTCAGGGATTGTTTGAGAGCCAGTATCAGATTGCAAACTCACAGTCAGGAGGATAAACCAAGTAAGGATTGAGTGGATGTACAGGGATATAAAGCAAGAGCTGCAAATAACACTGTAGAAGGAATACAAAGATAAAGATGATCAGCATACTGATGAGAAGTACAAAGTGCAAGCAAGAAGGATGACTAGGATGGTAAGAAGGTAATCAGATGAGTAAATTAGCTAAGCAATCCAAAATAAATCCAGTTTTTTTCATTATGTAGCACAGGATTTCCCAAACTGTGTTCCACAAAAGGTGAATAAGTGTTCTGCGAGTTCTCCTGGAATTTGTCATTTTAGTTTTCTAAGCATTTTTCATGAATAAATATTTTATAGTGGAAATATTCTGAGGAGAATAATATTCGTGAATATGTCGAAAAGCTCAGACCCAGAATGCCTAATAACATCTGTGTAGGAAACGTTAGTGACCAAGCCATGTATTTTTAAACGTGGAAGTATTCATGAATTATAGTTAATTTTCGCATCAAAACCTTTCAACATTTGGGAAAGGGAATACCGCTGTTTATGACCGGTCATAAAAATTGCCTGCAAGCGGATTATAACAATGGGAAGCATATCCTCTGTTCTCAAAACTGAAGGAAATGACATCTGTGTAGCAAATGTCTGTGACCAAGTGGCATATTTTTAAACATGGAAATATTCATGAATTATCGTTAATTTTCACACATCAAAATCTTTCAACAATTGGGAAAGAGAATACCGCTGTTTATGACCGATCATAAAAATTGCCTGCGAGCCAATTACAACAATGGGCAGCATATCCTCTGTTCTAAAAACTGAAAGAAATAACATCTGTGTTGTAAATGTTAGTGACCAATCAGCAAGGAAGTATAAAAAAAAATTTTCCACTAAAATTGAAGATCAAGGTAGTCTTGTATCCGGTTCTCAAATTTAATAATACTGAATACTTTCTTTGCAAGTTTGTATTGTGGGGTGAAAGTTTCGAAACAGTAGTGCCGTGATTTTTTAAAAGTAATAGGCCTGCAGATTTAAATTTTAATATGAATAAGAGACAATAGACTTTGTTTAATTTTGGCAATAAGAAATCTCTTATTGAAGGTATTTGTGACACAACAGATAGTGAATCATCCACCACCAGCCTACAAAGCGATCTCCAGGATGTACAAAAGGAGGGGGGGGAACTACCATCACACAGGAGAAAAAGTCTGCATTCACTCGTAAGCACTTATAATAATATTATAAATTTTTGGTCATCGGAATGAGATATGCCAATGAAAATCAGCACAAATTAATTTATTGATGTTTATGTTTAAATGATGTTTAATTAATTCTTAATTAATAATCAATTATTAATCAATAATAAAAAACCAGATAAATTAACAATTAATTATTCATTAATACATTACAAAATAACCAAGGTGTTCCGTAAAAATTTCAGGATTTGTGAAGTATTCCGTTGTAGGAAAAGTTTGGGAAACGTTGATGTAGCAAGTAAGAGGAAGAATAACTACAAAAATATGACTTTAATCAATGGCGATGGCAGAAAGAAGACAGAAGAGAAAAAAAAATGTTGAGTAATCACCTTGCAAGGGTGAGAATTTTGCAGTTACTGATGTCACAGAGGCTGATGTGAGAAATGAGGTAGACAAACTGGAGGTACTCAACATATTGAAAAATATCAATGTGAATACAGCAGTGAGACAGAACAGTATGCTACCTCGTGTGCTACAAAAATGGGCACAAGAACTGGCAGTGCCTCTGACAAAGTTGTTTAATCTAATTTAAAACTCTGGCAAGGTTTCAAGGGAGTGAAAAGAGGGCAAGATAGCTCCATTACATAAAGCTGGATCCAAGACAGAAGTGGCAAATTACAGACCAATTAATATCTCAGAAGTAGTGGTGAAAATATTGGGAAAGTTTGCTAAAGATAAATCCAGCAGTGGTAGAGAGGAATACAATACAGATTCCTGCCTTAGTAATTTACTAACATTTTATAATAGAGTGATGGCAGAAATTGATAAGGGAAATGCTACACCATGACACTGCTGGACTTTGTAAAGGCATTTAACAGAATGAGTTTAAAGAGAAATATGACAGGTAATGTGTGTATAAAGATTAGTGTGGTTCTCCCTATGAAGGTTAGTTTAAGGAGAGGTATGATAGATAATGTGTGTATAAAGTTTAGTGCGAGTCTCCCATGATAAGTCCATAGAGACACTCATATAATAATAATAATATTAAAACAGAGACATGAACTACATCTGCCTTCATGTACTTGATAGGTATGGACTAGTTTATGGCATTAACACAGAATACCCTATTAAATGGCATAATATGACAACACTTTTAAATTTGTAAGATTATTTAAAAAATCCAATGAGCACTTTGTACATGAGCCATCTTAATAAGACTGATTATGTCTATTTTGTGCTTCTGAGAAACAGTTCTACAGGAAATTCAATCAATTTCCTATTACTGTAATTAATTAATCATCAGCAGAGCTGTCACTTCCATCAAAAAAAAAATGTATGTCATTCAAAAATTGTAATGTTAACTGTTACTCAATATGGCTTTAATGATGCTATTATAACATAAGAGAAAAATTAGCATCATCATTAATTTCCTAATATGTATCCCCAAGGGATGTTCAAGTTAACATGACAGCACTACACGATTGGATTTACATTGTTATTAATTTCCTATCTACAATTTTTCTATTAGTCTATTACTTGTGAGCACTCCAATACTGTCATATCTAGCATTTCATACTTCTAAAGCACTTCAGACTGAATCCATCTACCTACATCTTGGTCTTTCTCTGGGTCTCTTTCCTGCCATCTTGGCATCAAACACCTGTTTTGCTAAGCTTTCCTCCCATTCTATATAAGTGGCCATGCCACCTTATATTAGTTCTGCTGACACATTCTTGAATGCTAATAGTGCCTGGTTCCTTTCTAATATATTCATTTTAATATGATTCTGCCATTGATGTCATCAGTTCACTCATCTAATTTTTCTCAGAACTTCATATCTGTAGTCTATAGCCTTTGATCAAGTACTTTATTTCTAACCCAACGCTCAGATCCTTAATATAACTTTGAACAGCGTCTTGTATACTGTTAGATTAGTGTTTTGGCTAATTTCTCTCTTATTCCATATAAATTTATTCAGCTGGATAAATAGCTTTGCTTATTGCTATCTTAATGAAAACTGCAGTAGTTTTGTTTAACTGTCCTATGCCCAAGCCAGCATGAACTTTCATCATGTTGCCCCATCATGCTTACTAAAAAACTTAAGGAAATTACAACGTGCAATAGAATATACATTAAATTAAACTTTAATATATTTCAGCAACATCACATTGCTATCTTCAAAAGGAAGATAGCAACTTCAAATATCAAGAAATTTGAGAAATTAAAAAAGAACTCTATCTTCGAACCAAAGCTTACTAACATGGTAGTCAACCTTTCTTCAGTTACTCTGAAGCCTGAAGCACTCAACGAGCTTTCACGTGGCCACAACTTCGCCATTGCTCCCAGAAAAATACCAGCCGAGGATATAATGATCGAGATTGAACGTGGAATCTGTCACCTTCCAAACACCACATCACCAATGATATTAGACTGGATGTAGCTTGTGTTCTATCCAAAGCAAGACCGACAAAAACCAACATATCCAATAAGGAATGTAAAGCTCTGCAGGAAATGAGGAACGACAAAGAAATAATAATCACCAAAGCGGATAAAGGAAATGCCACCATAGTACTCAACCAAACGGACCACACAGGTAAGCTTAATGCTCCATTATTAGATCGAGCTACTTACCTCCCCATTGAATACAATCCCACCAACTCACAAATTAGAAAACTCCACAGGCTCCTTAAGTAGGTCACTTCTTGGCCTGTAGAAGTTACTAACAAATTAAAACCATATAACTCTATACCCCCCCCCCCCGTATATAAGGACTCCCAAAAATACATAAAGAAAATGTGCCATTACGTCCCATAGTGGATGGCATTGATTCCCCCACATACAAATTAGAAAAACATTTGGCCAAAGCACTCACACGCTACTCTGGCAACACACCATCACACATAAAAACTCAGCCCACTTCAAAGGCAGCATAGAAAACCTTACACTCCAACATACTGACATAATGGTCAGTTTTGACATCTCCTCCTTATTCACAAATGTCCCACTCAAAGAAACTTTAGAGCTAATCCAAGCTAAATTTCCTCCCAATATCTCAGCCCTATTTCAGTTTCAGCCCTATTTCCCCAATTTCAATTTCAGCCCAATCTCCCCAACCTTGGCCAACTTCTTTATGGAGACCTTTGAAGAGAAAGCGTTAAACTCTGCCCCACAAAAACTAACCATATGGCTTTGCTACGTTGATGATGTGCTCCCTATTTGGCCACATGGCTCTGATACACTCCTCTCCTTCTTAACACACTTAAACAACCAACACCCCAGAAATCAAGTTCACCCTGGAAAAAGATTGAAACAACAGTCTCCCTTTCCTAGACACACTAGTCACCCACCAGCCTGATGGAACCTTGGTTTTCTCAGTTTATAGAAAACCCACCCATACAGGCAGATACATACATTCATCAACAATCCCACCATCCCCCCCCCCCTCACAACAATATGGAGTTGTTAAGACACTATACAGCAGAGCTAAACTAATCTGTTCATGTGACAATGCCCTAACCTATGAACTATATCACATCCTCAACACTTTCTCAGCCAATGGCTAACCCCCCCCCCCCAAAAAAAATCCAAAAAATATTGAAACCAGTAAACCACAACCCCCATCCCCTTCACAATAAGGATTACTCTAAATCCATCTCCATTCCCTACATCCGAGGCACCTCAGAAAAATTACCAAAATCTTAAAAAACATGACATGACCTCTTGTTATAGACCATATAAAAAATTGGCATCCCTTATCCTCTCCACTAAAGACCAACCTCTCCCTCTAGACCTACCTAGTGTATACCAGGTCCTTTGCAGCTGTAAATTGTCCTACTTTGGACAAAAAGGCAGGACAGCGAATATCAGAATTTCAGAACACAAGGACTACATCCGGTTTCACCAGTACAGCCATTCTGGTCTTGCAGACCATGCTCTGGATGCACGCCACAGAATACTGTGGAAGAAAGCCACAATAATACACCAAGTTCAAATATGAAAGACTATTCATGGAATCAGCCTCAGCCCTAAGAAAAATTCCAAATCTCAACAAGTTTGGTTGCATGAGACTGCCCCAAATTTGGGAGGCTTCCATCAGGACTTTTAGGAAAACCATAGCTACCTCAGTTCGTCCTCATTTACTGTGTTTAGTGCCTGCGTGCACATGCCTTTATTGTAAGTTCCTTTTGAAGATGGCAACGTGATGTTGCCGAAATATTGGAAACATATTAAAGTTTAATTTAATTTATATTCTACTGTCGATTGTAATTTCCTTATGTTATTTAGTAAGCATGTTTAACCAAAGGCTAAGCCTTTGTAAGAGCATCATACAATTTGTAGTTTAAGCCAATAGAGGGTACACAATTTGGTTTAGCTAAGTCCCAAATTGCCAGCTCATCCTCATTCGTGCAGTACCCAGTAGACACATACTAATATGGAGCACCATGTGAAGGTCGGGATTGAACATTAGGTCAGAAGCCCCAGTTGGTTTTCTGCATTCCTGAAAGTCAATATGGAGGTCAACTTCCAGTTATTTGACTTTGACCCTTAAGCAACCCAGAAATATTAGGTTTTAAGTTTAATGTAGTTGACAAGCTTAGGTGTTGGACATTATTCATTACTTATTTTAATTTTAACAGTATTATAACACCAAGCAAAACTAAATTATAAAAGTATGTTTAAAAACTGGCTTATATTTTGCTGGATTTCAAACCAACATCTTCATTGGAAAACAAGGAAAACAACATGTTATGCAGCTTACAAGTGACAATGTTTAAGTGAAACAATTTAAATGGTAATGGACAAAAGATCTAAAGTCATAATTTTGTGCCCTCTAATGATCTTAAAAAAATGGCACGCTCCCAAATTTTTGACAGATTAATGCAGCCATACTTGATGAGGTTAGAAGGCTTCATAACCATTGCCGACTCTAAAAATAGTCATTCTAACCTGTAACTATTTCATTTAGCACAGTGATTTCTTCTATCTAATCCTGTGTCTTCCAGTCCTGACTTGCTATAATAATGGTAGTGCATGTATTTCCTTATGTTCTCCATAGCAGATCTTCCTGTTTGTGTAGGCAATTTAGTGCCTACTGTGGACAAACAGGACAATTTAGGCATAGTCACAGAGAACTTCATACGCTTTAGGATATGCCAAAGGACAGAGAACATTCTTAGGAGAGCAGATCAAACTTGCTAATCTGACATGTGGTTTGAATGTAGTGTGAAGGTTATATTTTATTAGTACTATGGCTATTTTTTTTGGATGTCACTTGGATATATGGAATAGTGATGTATTGTTCTTGTGTATTCAGGGAAAGGGAAATAGAAGGCATGTAGTATTTTATACATTTTTTTGGAGCTGTAGCCACTGGCCAAGAAAGTATGACAAAGACAGTTGAGTTCTGCAGAATAGGTTCTATCTTTAGAACAAATAGCCCTGGATCTGTGTGGAAATGTTTTTAGAATTCAATACTATTCTGATGTGATTGTTTATGTAGATATCTTTCCGCATGTTGGCTTTCTATAAATGGTAAAAGATAGTGAACCATCTGAAAGGCAACTGACTAATGTATCAAGAAAAAGAAAACAGCTTCCTAAATCTTTTTTTAATGTGAAGTGAATTTTGGTGTGCTGGCTGTTAAGGTAAATTAAAAAAGAATCCAAAGTGTCTTGTCATGAGGCCAAATGGCAAACACATCATTAATGAAGCATAACCACACTAAATCTAATAT
Source organism: Typopeltis vanoorti (assembly GCF_054136105.1). Taxonomy (NCBI): domain Eukaryota; kingdom Metazoa; phylum Arthropoda; class Arachnida; order Uropygi; family Thelyphonidae; genus Typopeltis; species Typopeltis vanoorti. The sequence goes on from NC_143553.1 coordinate 37,792,302, forward strand.
TCTCCTATGCCCTACAGTTGAAAGTATAGACAGTCAAACTTATAAACTTGCTCAACAATTAGCTAAATTACTTGCTGCCCACCCCCTGTCAGTGGTAACTCCTCTACTTTTATAAAAAAATTCTGTCCATTTCAAATTACTAATAAAAACTCACATACTTAAAAATTCAGACAATGATATTTTGATGTCACTTTTTATTTACTAATGTACCACTAACAGATACTCTTGAATTAATGAAGTCCAACTTCCAATCCCCTGATATCTTTGAATTATTCAAGTTTACCATTAATGCAGGTTGCTTTACTTGACAAGGAACAATCTAAAACAGATTAATGTACTGCAATGGCTTATCCCCTCTTTAGCTAATTTTTACATGGAACACTTTAAGAACAAAGTACCTATCACAGTTACTTTCAAACCCTTAGTGTAGTTATGGCTTATTAATGACATGCTTGTCATTTGGCCCCACGGGCAAGACACTTTGGATTCTTTTGTAACTTACCTTAGCAGCCAATGCCCCAAAATTCACTTTGAATCAGAAGAAGAACCAAATAATCATTCACCTTGTACTGACATTAGTCACTCACCATCTGGATAGTTCACTAACTTACTGCATTTATAAAAAGCCAACACATACAGGAAGATATCTACATAAAGAATCATATCATCATCATCCAGCTGAACAGTATGGAATTTTAAAAACTCTTATACACAAGGTCAGGGTTATTTTTTATTTTATTCTTTTAATGGGGATCCCATCAATGAAAGATTTTTGTTAATCTATAGTGCATTTATACTGTGGATGGGTTAAGGATTTTTTTTTTCTATATGTTTTTTTTTGTTTTTATATTTATTTTCACACAGTCCTGAAACCATGCTCTACAAAACATCAAACTTCTTCAAGCCACTTCAGGTCTCCAACAAGCGAGGAGATGATCTCACACTGGATGATGAAATTCATCACCCACCTAAAGACAAACATCAATGCTCACAGTAGGATCTGAACCCACAATGTGTTGGGTGGAGAATGGATACACTAACCATTTGAAAAATCAGGCCGACTAAAAATTTCTTCTAATGAGAGCCCTTTCCACAGAATTCAACTATATTTGCCATACTTTCTTGGCCAGTGGCTACAGCTCTCACAAAATAGACAAAATATTACATGGTCTCCTACTTCCCCCCCCTCCCCAAATACATAAGGACAAAACACTCCTATTCCCTATATACCCATTACATATATAAAAAATAGCCAAAGTACTAATAAAATATAATCTACACTCGACATGTCAGATTAGCAAACTTTGATCCACTTTCCTAAGGACAAATTCCATTCTCTAGCATACCCTGCTACAAAATCCCCATTGACAGGCAGGAAAATCTGTTAACATCTGCCTTGAAGAACATAAGAAATACATTTGATACCATTATTAGAGCAAGTCAGGAATGGCAGACCATGCTTTGGACATGGACATCCCTTCACACAGAAGAAGATGGAACAAACCAATGTGCTATCAATGTTGTTACAGGAAAAACTATTTTTAAAGTCAGCATATGAGCACTATTTTTAAAGTCAGAATGCTATGAAGCATTCTCATAACCTCAATAACTATGGCTGCATTAATCTGTCAAAAATCTGGGAGAGTGTCATTTGGAGTTCAACTCCTACTCAAGTGTAATAATTATTTTACTCAACATTAGAGGGATCTTTTGTATGTTATGATTTGAAATGTTTAACTTATTTACTCATTGTCACATGTAAACCATATATCATTTTTTTGCTGTGAAAATGCTGGTTTGAAATCTAGCAAAATATAAGCCAGTTAATAAACCTTCATTTATAATTTAAAATAAGCTTTTCAATTTATTAATAACCTTTAATTTATACTTAAGCTCTCTATTAAATTAAATACAGTTACACAGATATAAATTTAAGGTTACGCAGATTCCAATATTTATAAAGGAATGAAAATTTATACATATTAAAAGACATTCATTGCTGAAAACATTCTGCTATGAATTTTATTTACCCCATAAAGGTAATGATACTGATTTTAAACTGTTATTAATATAAGTACTGTTTTTTATTATTATTATAACTACACTATTTAGGATTCAATTAATCAATATTTTGAAGCAATTCGTTTTCAATTCCTTTTTTGTTATATCAATTGCTTTCTTCAGTGATTTGCTCTTTGGATGACATGTGGGTTTATGATTGTGTTTTTGGTAGATCAATACATGACAACTCATTCTCCATCAGACACCTGATCCACATTGCAAACAGTCAAAATGAAAACAGCATAAATCACCCTTGATGAAATTGGACAAAGTAAAAGCTGACTTCCTTTTTTTAATGACTCATCTTCTGGTTAATTGCTTTTTCAGTTAACTGGCTTCAACGAATTGTTTTCAGTGAATTTTCTGCATCTCATTCAAACTTTATGATTGTCACAGATCATTTCCATACTTGTTTATGTATAATTCTCAGTCATGAATTGTTGAAAACCTATTGTACATTTAATATTATGGATGAGCTAAGATTAGATAATTTGTTTCTTCTGTTCTAGACCCAAATGATGCTTTTCAAGACACTTCAAAGGTGATGGAATTTAGCACCATCTAAAGACTTACATTTAAACCCATGGCCTTGTTGGATAGAGAGCAGTGATACTGTCTGGTCAGCCAACTAGGCTGGTATATAATAGGTTTTTAGGGATATATATATATATATATATATATATATATATATATATATATATATATATATATATATATATATATATATTTTTTTTTTTTTTAGAAAGAACATTAAGCTCCATATACGATTCTTAAATCACATATCTGATGTAATTTGGATAAATTGGATCAGAGCAGTTTATTTTATTTATTTATTTAAATTTTTCTAATCCTTTCTATTTTTGCTCTGATTGATCTCAAGCTTTTAACAGGCATTCAGCATTCTGATAAACTACTATGTCAAATCTGATCCAAAACGTTGAATAATGCAACCTACAATCCTTTTAACAATTTCTTCTCTCTCCATGTCAGATCATCCTAAAATATTCAAGTGGATCTTAGGAAGCATAAGAAATTACTATATTCTAAATATACTCAAAATCTATTGGATAACATCTACAAAATGTAACAATGCACGCCTGCAATTAATATCTCAAGTATTAAAACACTGGAATCATTTACTCCAGTACTTGTACACTCATGCAACGAAATCCTCCAAACCATTTAGCACAGTGAAAAATAATCTGGTCTTTAGGTAAAGTGGTGGTCACTACTGTCCAAATTTAACAAAAAATCAAAATTGAAGAATTAGAAATTTTTACTTACAATTTTAAATACTATTAATAAAATTAGTTCATCCACTCCAGTTATGGTTCATGTGGATGGATGAACAGACAGACATACACAACAAAGCTGGTAGGTGTAGCTTGCTTGTGAAGCTAGTTTGTTTTTTTTTTCTTCCTACAAATGCTATATCCACATTCTTTCAGGGCACTTGCTGAATTACTTGCCATTAACTTGCCAATCCATGCAATATGATTGCTCATTTGCATGGATTGCCTCTAACTTCAGTCAACTATTAAGTCAGATGTTTCTATTTTTGCAAACAACTTCACCACATGCTTCAATGGTTGAAGCATGTGGTGAAGATCTCTAACAGATCTCTAGGAGTTTGATTCCTGAAGTAAAGGAGATCTTGAGTCATAACTGTCTTCCTTTATGACTCAAGATCTCCTTTATTTCTTCCTTAGTAGAACCTTCAATGGGACCTAAAGTATCACAGAAGATTCCCATTTCTAAATTTGCCCACATTGCACGAGACTGGTTGCCATTCAAGCAGTTCATCGTTTTTTTTTTAGTACTTAAGTATCACATGATACTTTTCTAATTCTTCAATGAGATCTATTTCTTTTCCTGTGATATACTTCTCACACTGAGACTGCCTATCTTTAATTCAATTGAAGAGTTTGTTCCAGCAGCTGCTTTTCATTGTTTGACCTGGTTCCCTAATTAAACAGCAAGGAATCATCTTTAACTGAGCAACATCCTAGACAGCATAAAATGACATTTCATCCTATATTATACTATCATTTCTGGTATAGAGTGATAGTATAGTGTCTGTCATTTCTGGTTGTGGTTTAAGCCAATACCATATACAATTTGATTGGCTAAATCCCAAATTACTAGCCCATTTTCATTCATTCAGTATCCAAGTGAATATCTAATAATGAAGTGTTCCAAGAGAAGGTGAGGATCGGATATTTGATCAGCAGCTCTGGTTGGTTCTCTATATTCCTTACAGCTGGCTTGTCAAACCTGCGGACCAGGACGGCTATGAATGCGGACCAACAAAAAATCGTAAACTTACAAACTTTGTGAGACTGCGACTAAAAATACCATTAATAATACTACAAATAGAATTTTAACATGCTATTAATTTATAAGAGATTAATTTTTGAATTTAACACATTCTTTAGCAATGAGAGATTCATAAAATCATTCTCAAATAATTGTATTTATTCAAAATTGCTGCCAATGCGAGTAGTTACTTCTCGACATAATAAATTGTGCGCTAGCGCTCTTCCTACTTTTACCACACAATAGATGTCTCTCTATGTGTGCCATGGGTACGCTGGTATGACTTTCAATGTGCAACCGTAAACAGTCGAGTTGACACCGAAGAAATGTCTGCACATTTCTTCGGTGGCGATTTGGAGAGTAATTTTTTTAGTACTAAAAATTTGGCGATTTGGTGATTATTAAACCTTGCTTTCTAATTTTCAATCTGTTTTTTTTTTTTTAATTCCAGCATGGCTTCCACAGCGTCTCCAAAAAAAACGAACCAAAAAAAAAATAAAAAAATTATAGAAGAGGGAAGATTGTTCAACGAAAACTGGATAGATGACTACTTTTGTGTTGAGGCAAATACTAAGGCAATCTGCTTAATTTGTAGGGAATTTGTGCCAGTTTTCAAAGACTACAATTTGAAAAGGCATTACACGCAAAAACATGCTGCGAAATTTAGTGCGTATCAAGGAATGTGTCGTAAGGACAAAATAGCAAAACTGAAAAAAAAAGTCATCTCAACAAAGTTTTTTTTAAAAAAATAACAACTGAAATGGATTCTATTGTAAAAGCTGGTTATGTAGTTGCAAACCTGATAGCAAAAAAATCAAAACCGTATGCCGATGGCGAGTTTATTAAGCAATGTATGGAAAGTGTGGCAGATATAATTTGCCCTGATAAAAAAGGGAATTTTTCTAAAATCAGTTTGTCTCACCAGACTATAGCCAAGCGAATTGATGAAATAGGAAAATCTATCAAAAAAAGGTTTGGAGAGTAGAGCTGCTAATATTAAATTTTATGCTTTGGTGATAGACGAAAGTGCTGATACTACTAATACAGCTCAATTGGCAATTTTTATTAGAGGTATTGATGATGAATATAATATCACTGAAGAAATGGCTTCTTTAGTGCCATTAAAAGACACAACTAAATCAAGAGATTTATATGAAGCAGTGAAAAATACGTTCAAGCAATTTTCTTTGTCCATTGTGAACATATCTGGTATAGCTACTGATGGTGTCCCAGCGATGATAGGTAAAAGAGATGGACTCGTAAAATTAATAGAAGACGATGCAATTGTCTCCCAAAATTTAGGTATGATGAAATATCACCACATAGTACACCAAGAAAATTTATGTGCAAAAGCTTTAAAGATGGATAACATCATGCAGATTGTCATCAAGGCTGTAAATTTCATTAGGGCCAAGGGATTGAATCATCGCCAATTCCAGGAATTCCTTAAATTTATGGATGTTGACTATGGAGACGAGGTAAGTCGAGGTAAAATGTTGAAAAGATTTTATGATTTGCGAAATGAAATAGAGTCGTTTATGGAATCAAAAACAAAATTTGTGCCAGAACTTGACGAAAACTGGCTCACAGATTTGGCATTTAAATTGATCGCTCATTTAAATGAGTTAAACATGCGTCTTCAAGGTGAAAACCAAATGATCAATACAATGTTTCAAACTATAACAGCGTTCAAAATGAAACTGAAACTATGGCAATCTCAAATTAAGGCAAACAGTATTATGTATTTCGACACGTTGGCTAAACATGGTTCTGTGAACAACGAAAAATATACAGCCTTGCTTTTCGATTTGATACAGGAATTTGAGAACAGGTTTCAAGATTTCCGGAAAAATCATCAATCTTTTGGTATATTTGCAACTCCATGTTCAGTCAACATAAACATATTACCTGCTAATTTTCAAATGGAATGCATACAGCTACAATCTGACATTCAACTTAAAGAAATATTTGATCATGTCTCTTTACTGGACTTCTATAAGATATATCTTCCAAGAGAAATATATCCCTCGCTTCGCAATCATGCCTTATTCATGTCATCGCTATTTGGAAGCACCTACATTTGTGAGCACCTATTTTCATAGATGAAGCACACAAAGAATAAAACTAAAACCAAAGTATCCGATGAGCATCTTGAGAACTCACTGAGAATTGCAACTACTTCCATCGAACCAAATATCGAAGCATCAGTGTCTCAAAAACAATGTCAAACATCTCACTAATTTCATATTGCTGTCTTGTCATTTACTTTTATAATAAAAAATTCATGAATTAATGAAGTTTAAATTACTTAAATAGGTTAACTATATATGCTATGTTTTTTTGCTCAGCTATCATTAGTGTTAATGTATTTTATCTGTGGCCCAAAACAACTCGTCTTCTTCCAATGTGGCCCAGGGAAGCTAAAAGGTTGGACACCCGTGCATCACAGGCTACATTGAGATCTTCTCCCTGTTACCCAGCTTTGAACCTTAAGTGATCATGTAACGAAACCAATAATGTCAAAGTGGCAGCATCAGAGATATATAGATCCAACAAGTTGGTCTTATTTCTAGTTAATGGTCAGTATAATATTCATTGTTACTTTATTTAATTTTTTGTTGTTGTTCAAATATATGTTGCCATAAGAGCTAATAAAATTCTAAAAACTACTCACTCTCAACTGATTCCAGACTGTTTGGTGTGACTTGTTTGAGTTTATTAGACTAGAAAAACAGTTTGATTCTTTACTCAGATAAAATAAAATAAAATAAAATAAAAAAAGGTGAGAAAACAAAACTTGGAGATAGTCATCTGTTATAGCTAATAAACAGAAACCTAGAAACCTCTCCTTTTCTTAATCCATGAATATTCTTAGATTAATCGAAAAGCTGGTCTTCATGAACAGCGTAATTTACATAAGACTTAGCTATACCTTTATGTAAAACAGGCTCATAAAAATTTCATTAACTCAAATTTAATAAATATACTTATTTTTGGTAGTTTCATCATGATATATAATCAATTCTTATAACAGAAAATGCCAATACAACAAACTTACTGTATAACCAACTACCAAAAAAAAAAAAATACAGACTTGTGCCACCAATGCTATTATAAAATACACTACTAAAGAAAATTACCTAGTAAAAAATTATTCCTTTATTACTTGAGTTTGATACAGTAAGAGCAGCAATATGCAAATTTATTGCATAAATATAATCAATCAGATTTAAAACAAAGAAATACATACCTTCTGTGAAAACCAATCTGGCGGACGATTAGCTTCTCCAAATGGTTTAATAGCCCGGCTAACAGATACCCTGATAAGTAAATATAAACCGGGTTTATAAATGCAAACCAATCAAAATCCATCACCAAGGCAGAAAAATACAACCATTAGTAAATAACTTAATGCTAGCAATATTTTCAATGATATTTTCACTAATACATTAAGACAGAGATGAAACACACATTTTAGAAGCCATTAATTCACACCAACATCTATGAGGCCCAAAAAAGGTAGAGCAGTCATTCAGTAATGCAAATATATTAATAATAAAAATGAGTCATTTTACTTTGTCCCAGACTCTTTGGAAAATATTACAGACTATTTTATATATTCAAATAAAATCATCAAAATGATATATTTTATAGTGGCAAAATTGAGAACAGTGATAGTGAAGATATGGCATGTGAGACAATATATACTACTGGAACATCAATGAATAAATATAAGACAAAATCTATATCCTGAATAAACTTATACATTTTGAAGGACAAATGCTGATTTCTGTGTTTGAAAACACAGAAAGTTTGACACTTCACAGTCAAACTGTAATTTAACATTTTTTTTTCTGCAATAAATAAATAAAAACAGAAAATTAAGAAGGTGGGAGAAGCAGTCCTGGTATTCAAAGTGGATATCAAAACATAGCAAAAACACGTAATTTTTCTGATATATTAGATATGACATTCTAAGAGAAATTAAGATGTCGTGACTAATTTTGTGGTGCTTGTTCATGAAGAAAGGAGCTGATTGTGAAAATGACGCATTAAAAAAGAGATAATAATATTAAAGGTGGGTTTTTTGTGTGTATCTTTACTGATATCAGTTTTTAAGCTTGCACTGATGAAACTTTAAATTTTTCAGGAAATGACAATGTATACTAAAATATTAATTAAAAAACTCTAATCAATACCTTCCTATATTTCACAATGTTACACTGCCATCTTCTGGAAACATAAACCTATGATATGTGCACGCAGGCACTAACAACGAGCAAATGAGGCTGAAGAAAGCAACTAGTGTTGATCCTGATCAGGTTACAAACCACATAAGAAATTGGCATCCCATATCCACTCCACCAAAAACCAGCCTACTACGGCCAAATAGGCAGGACAGCTAATATCAGGATTTCTGAACACAAAGACTACATCCAGTTTCACCAATACAGCCATTCAGGACTTGCGGACCATGCACTAGATACCCACCACAGAATACATTGGAAGAAATGTCACTTCACTACACTGTAGCAAATATAAATATGAAAGATTGTTCTTAGAATCAGCCTCAGCTCTAAAAAAATTTCCCAAATCTCAACAAATTTGGGTGCATGAGACTGTCCGAAATTTGGGAAGCTTATATCCTTAGAACATCAACCCAAATGCCAAAACAACCCAACTTAGTCTGCTGGGGGGGGGGGGGGCACCTTTAGGACTCTAGAACAAACACCAGTTGCCTACTTCACCTCATTTGATCATTGTTAGTGCCTGTGTGCACATATCATAGTTTTATGTTTCCAGAAGATGGCAACGTAACATTGCCGAAACATAGGAAGGTATTGATTAGATTTCCTGAAAAACTGAAAGTCATGTGTAACCAACGTATAAGTTTATCTACAAGAACTAATGAAACTGACTGATTTTTGCATGAATGATGTGGTTTTTTTTGGTATGAATTTGTCTCTACCGTGCATCTAAATATGATGTCCTTCATGGCAGCCACTAGAGCTAACACACTGTCGCTGGTCCTGCCTCCATTTAAGACATTATTTGTAGCATACAACACGTAACATGTATGCATCTTGTGGATTGAAAACATGAAGGAATGGGAATGTGTAGGTGAAATAAATATAGGGAGTTGGAAACACTGTAACTTCAGTGTTACTGTCTTAGGCTTTAGCAGTAGTAGTAGAGATGGAAGCTGGAAATGGGTGAATACCAACTTGTGAATAGTGTGGCCGAGGGAGATGTTTCAATAGATGGATGAGCATGTGAGTGAATGTTAGCTGAAAGCAAGATATGTGGAAATAGAAACAGAACTGATGAGAAAGCAAATGGAAGGCATGAAGACTAAGTTTCAGAAGTGTGAAAGAAGAGATTAAAAGACTAAAAAGATTGGCCAGGCAAGGAGAATGAGTAGTGTGAGAGTAAGAAAGAGAAGAAAGCAAGCAACAGAATGAAAGAGACAGGGAAAAACAGGAAACTGAAGAAAGTCAAGAGAATGTGGGAGAAAGGAAGCAGAAAGGGTTAAGGCTGTCAGTGAGAGAAGAATGCATGCACAAATGAAGCTGTAAGGAGCATCATGTATAGAGATTTGATAATTCAGAGTATGCAGAGTACAGTGCAAGAGGAGTGCTTGCTTGAAGGAATGGCAGGGTGTATTGCAATAGCAATGAAGTAAGGTGGAAACATGGAAGAGATGATAGTGACAGTTGGTACAAATGACTTGAGAGGCAATGTGAATCATGTACCAAGAGATTTGAGACTGATGTGAAGGACTGCACAGCAGAAATGTGTAATAGGAAAGATCATGAGTGTGTGCTGCCTCAGCATGATAATGCAGAATACAAGAGAAATGCAATGATAATGAATAAGATAGTAAAAAGGAGTGTAGGAAGAGAAGTATATAATACATGGATGCTTGGAATATATCTTAAGATAAAAGGGAACTGTATACAAGAGATGGATTAATCTGAACACAGAAGGACAGGTATTTGGAAAGAATGTTGTTATCTAGGAAAGTGGGTGTGTTGGGGCAGGGAAACTAGAACTGCAAGGGTGTTAGATAGTATGGACTGCCTCAAGCAGAGAGGGCTTGAGAAATTAGTGTAGTGGAGTCTAAGGAGTCCAAGTGGAGTCTACAGAGAATAATTATAGTTATGTACCACCAATGCATTAATTTTTCTGTATAAAAATGCCAGGAGCACTAGCAATAAAAAGGAATGAATTTGTAGCACTGACTGACTCAGTCTCACTGAAGATTGGTGGTATCGGTGAAACTTGGTTCACTGAGGAAGATGTTCTGACAGGAATAGAAATGGAAAAGTATAACATATTTCAGCAGAATAGGTAATCAGGGTGGTGGAGTGTTGCTCATGATAAGAGATGAATTGTGTCTTTCCAAAGTAGAGAATCAGAGGAGAAGTGACATTAATGTCTTTTATAAAGTGTGAGGTAGAAGTGGATAAGACAAGACATATGGACCAAAAATACAGATCAGGAGTGTCAAACTCAATTGGACTGTGAGCCATTTGCCATATAAGTGTATCTCAAATGGACCACAAAAAAATTTTAGACTAAAAAAAAGCTGCACTAATTAGAATCAAAAAGAAGTCAAAGAATGAGTATTAAAATACTGGAAAATTAATAATGAAAACTTAATTTATTCTAAGTCATTACAAGACATATAATATAATAGTATAATGAATATGACAACTCAAAAATATGAAGAATATTTTTTACTATATTAATATTTACAATATATAGCATTTAAACCAAAATTAAAATATTATTATTTGAACAAATCAAATATTTACAGGGCCTCTTATTAGTTTGAAATTTTTTGTGTTGGTGTTGAAATAAAATACTTCTAGTTTTTGAGGGGGAAATGTCCATATTTTGGGGCATTTTTTAAATGTCAATGATATTTTGGGGAAAATTATATTTTGTGGTAAAAATATATATACTTACATAATATACAATAATTATAGTAATTTTAAGTAATTTAACTGTAGTATTTTTCTGTTTTTTGCCAACACTTGACAATGTTCATTGTTAACCAGCTTGCCGAAATTAGGACTCAGAATTATTGACTCAAAGATTGAAAGCATACGACCTTCATTATGGCAGAAAGATTGACATCGGTTAATCTTGATCTGTGGGCTGTTTTGTTACCTTTCATACATGAGAAAAATTGTTTGCATAAATAGGCGCTTCCAAAATAACATAGAATATTTGCTGCAAACTTTTTATTTCCAGATATTTTTGACCTAAATAAGTGTATATTTTTGGAACACTGACTTCTTGGTATTTCTCTTTTAGAATGGAATCATTTTGAAAATCAATAAGTTCCATTTGAATACAAATAGGAGCTTTTTCGAAATTAAAGGAAAAAGGACCGATAAAAAATGAAAAAAACTTCTTGCTCCTTAAAATCTTTAAATTGCCTATCAAATTCTTCTTTAATCTTTTCTAGTTTGGGACAATGTTGAGAAAAGGTAAAACTGATTCTTATTGTTGAACTGTTCACACACAGGAAAATAATTTAGAATATTCTCTTTTAAATGATGATTTTGAAACAAAACCAATTTACATCTAAAACAACCTTGCCAGTGCATCATACGTATGTGTTATTAACTGATCTTTCCCCTGAAGTGTGACATTTAAATTATTCAAATGTCCTGTAATATCAACTAAGAATGCCAGATCTTGTACCCATGTCTGATCATTAAGAAATGCAACATCATGATTTTTCATTTCTGGGAACAATTTGATCTCCTCTAGAAGTAAAAAAAAAGCTTTTTAGAACCTTATGACAAGATAACCAATGAATCTCTGTGTAATAAGATAGCCCTTCAAATTCACTGTCAAAGTCATTAAGAAATTGTGCAAACTGGTGGTGATTAGGGCTCTGGATTGGATGAAGTTCATGGTATTTGTCACAGCGTTGAGTACGCTGCTCATTTCCAATACTTCAGAGTACAGGACCTGCTGAATAATGCAGTGAAAAGACTGCAGTTTTGGAATGTCTGGATACATTAACTTTGCTGCAAGTCTTGGTACAAAACCTTTATTTTTGCCTGTCACTGCTGGAGCACCATCAGTTGTCACAGTTACGAGCCTGCTCAGAGGAAGTTGGTATTTTTCCAAAATGCTCCACATGGCATCAAAAATGTCTTCCTCTGTAGTGGTTCCATGGATGGGAATCATTTCCAAGAACTCTTCAGTAATATTCATATTGTCGTCGCAAGCCTGGAGAAACAGAGCAACTTGAGCAACGTCATGAATATCGGAACTTTCGTCAAGTGCAATTGAAAAGCACTGTACGTTTGCGGATATTGCTTGTAACTGGTCAAGCAGATTATCTGCCATTTTGGTTATTCTTTCAATCACAGTATTCCCAAACAAAGAAATATCGCGAAATACTTGCACATTTTTGGGATAGACGTTTTCAGCTGCTTTTATCATACACTCCTTAGCCAAGGAACCATCACTAAACGGTTTGGAATGTTGTGCCAATAAATATCTCATTTCATAACTAGCTCTCACTGCTGATTCACTGTCCTTCATAATTTTTGAAAATACTTGTTGACTATGAAGTGAATTCTTCATACTTTTTAATTTTTCTTCTCTGTTTACTCTCAAAGCATGAGTATTGTTCTTTGTGAATTTCATCACAGTACCTTTTTATATTATATTCTTGGGCAACACTAACTGTTTCATTAGAAATAATGCACACAATTTTGTTCTTTGTTTCAGTGCTGAAGTAATTCAATTCCTGTTTTTCTTGGAATTTTCTTCCCTCATCAGCAATTTTTCATTTTCTTGCTATCTTGGAAAGAAACATTGTCTGGGTAAATAAATATATTATTACTAACAATTTTTATATAACTACTTACATTATTAAATACATTATTGAATAAAAATGCACAAAACTATAGCCCAGTGCACATAATTAGGTATAAAAAAGGGATTCCCTCACAGCTAGATTATATGGATCATATCATTGGATTGTGTTCGGGACACTGACATGTGCTTCAGAGATCACTGACTGACTGTAACAGGCAATTATAAACATGCAGTCTGGATTCTTTGTGCCACTTTGGTCACGTGAACAGTTGCTAGCCAACAGAATTCAATTTTTTCAGCACGCTACCTACAGCGTGCTATAAATTAACAATGAAAGCATAAATATAGTTTGCAATTGATTTAGGATCGGATCTAACATTGAAATTGTGATATAAATTTTTATTGTTGCAATTATAGTAGGTTTTGCATTCATATTGTAACTATGAATGTCGTATGAAAACAAAAAAAAAAATCAAATGTTTAAATCGATATTGCTGTTTTATTATAAAAAGCAACCATCCGTTTTTTTTTTTGTTTTTCCCTTGAGGCACCACTGGCTGCAAGAAATTTTTTTGTGGGTTCACATGCGGCATTTGATACCCCTGATATAGATGGTGATAAAAAGGAAATGTTTAAGTATGTGATCATTATGGAGATTTCAACTATAGCAATATTAACTGGGAAGAGATAGTAGTATATAGTACTAAGGGAACTGAATTTTTGCACTTCTTGGGGGATGACTGTTAGGCACCGTGCAGTGGAGGAACATGAGAATCAAGAAGAGTTGGAAATTATACTTTACCCAGCTGGTGTTAGTGAGAATGTAGCCCTAAACTAGAAGATGAAAAGGCATGCACAAGTATCAAGGTAGAAGGAATTTATGCAGGATTATAAGGCAGCTAACTATAATAGACTTAGAAACCAGCTTGGAATAGGTTTCCAAGTCGAGTATTCTTTCATCCATCTACAATCGATACAGTTAAGAATAAATTATCAACAGCACAGATTGTATATTAAATGAAGATAAAGTGATTTGGAGTAAGATGGATGACTACAGAAATCAAACCAAAATTGTAGATGAAAATGAGGTTATGGAAGACATATAAAGAGAGAAGCAGAGAACAGTCGCATGAGGAATATGAAGCTCAAGCTAAGAAGATGACTAGTAAGGAGAGAAAAATTAGAGTATGAGAGAAGATAGTGGTGCAGTTACAAGGCGAATCCAGATGAGGTTTTTAACTATATGGCTAGTACAAGGAAATATTATTCTAAATGGAATATCTTAATGGATAGAGCAGCAGCAGGGTGACCAAGGCAGATGACATGGTTGAGTACTTAATGATCACTTTATTAGATTGTTGCATCCTGGTAAAGCAGACTTTATTTCTAGAAGGATAAAGAGGGGTGAAGGATCAGAATTCTGTGAATGAAGATGTATTCCAAATACTGAGCACTCTAAATGTCATTAAGTTGTGGGAATGGGATTTGGCCAGATGTTTTTAGTTAATGTGCTAAGGAACTAACTATGTCATTAACCTGCAATGAAGGTCTTGTGAGCCTCAGTAGCTCAGTTGGTATAGACGAAGCCCTTTGGACAGAAAGACCTGGGTCCAATTCCCATCCATGATGTGAGGAACCTTTATCTGGTTTCTTTCAACTAAAGGTGAGTTGACCAGTCTCATATGGAGGTGGAGGGTTTTTTCCTCCCAGTAACTCGGGTTTTTCATCCCTCAAAACAGGCAAACCAGTCCTGTGAACACACACACACATAGTTATAGTCATAAATACCTATGGCAAGAAAGGCAACGGGAACCTACTTTGCTTCGTAATTATCTCCCTGGTATAGTAGCATATTGCTGTCCGACTGGCCATAGGGTTGAGGGAAAAATACAGATACAAACAGGTCTTATAATGGGAAAAGTTCCTGAGGAATGGAAGTAGAGTAAGATAGTGCCATTGAATAGAGGAGGTGGTAAAATGGAAGTATCAAACTATAGACCAGTTTGTATTTCTTGTGGCTGTTAAGATTTCGGATAAATTGGTAAAAACTCATCTACACAATTGGGCAGATAACAGCAATATCATGTATGCAAGCCAGCATGGATTTTTATAATAAAGTAAGAAGCAGTATATGAGGGTAAAGCCTACTCTATAATTTTTTTTTTTTTTTTTTTCAAAGGCATTTTACAAGGTGTCAAGATAGTATTTAAGTTGCAACATATGGGTTTGGACTTCAGATTAGTAGACTAGATTGGTAACCAGTTTTCTGATAGATATCAGTTACATATGGGAGAACAGTAGCATGGAGTAAGAAAGTTGCAAGTGGAGTTCTAGAGGGTTCAGTCTTTGTATTGATAACTTCACTACTGGGAGATATTCAGTTATTTGCAGATGATGTGAAACTTTGGAAGTTATAAGTAATAAGTGCTGATGTTTCAGATCCTCAAGAGGATTTTGAGTAAGCAGGAGGGTAAGTGAGCAAATAAATGGGGATCATCAGGTTCCGAAATTTGAGATTGACAGATACTTATTTGGTAGAGTTATGCTGGAAGAAGTGGAGCGGTGTTATGATTGTATATAGAAATTTGAAATTCAGATGACATATCACAAAGGTTGCAAGCACAACCTAAAGAACTGATAGATTATTGAGAATGACAATGACCAGTAAAGATAAAAAGGTGGTAGTTGCATTATATATATAAGGCTCTGATCAGCCCATATCTGGATTACTGTGCTCAGATTTACTAGCATTTGAAGGAGATAAAGTGACCTTGGAGAGGGTGCAATGGTTATGAGGAGAGACTGAAGGCATCAACTACAGAGTTTGGTGGATAGAAGATGAAGGGAAGATATAACCGAGACAATTAAGCTGATGAAAGGTATTTACCGGATAGACATTGGAGAGATTTTCATGTGGTGAAATGAGAGCAAGAGATAATCCCTAGAAGTTGCAAAAAGGAAGCAGCAAATAACAGAGAAAGAAGTAGTTCATTTTTGCATGGAGAGAAGGTGTTTGGAGCAGAATTTGCCCGAATGGCAAAAGTGCAAACATTGGATGAATTCATATTTAAGAATTTAGGGACACAAAGACATGTGTTGAGAAAGGATATGTTCTCTTAACAATGCTTTTTCCAACCGGGCATAGATACGAAGCGCTTTAGCTGATTTAAACTTCTTCTTTAGTTTAATGCAGTTGGGTATTAAGTTGCTATCTCTACATCATTTCAAAAAGGCTAGTCGATTAGATAACAAGGAAACACATATCTTTAGCTTACTGTAGAGGATGCACTGCTTGTGGATAAAATCTCCATGGATTATGATGACTCTTTCTTTTAAGGTTACATGGTGATCAGCATTCATATTTAAGAATTTAGGGACACAAAACATAAAGACACAATGTTTTGTGTCCCTAAATTTGTAAATATGAATGCTGATCACCATGTAACCTTAAAAGAAAGAATTGGATGAATTGTTTGGAAGGAGTTATTTGGTTGGTTGATTTCTTGTTTATTGGTGAAAGGAATGCAAATGTCATATACTGACTAATATCAAAGGTTACAGCAGAACACAAAGTAATGACAAATAGTCATAAAGAGATAAATTAGTAAATATGTTATGTACAAAAAAAAAAAAAATAAATAATAATAATAATAATATATATAAGTTAAGCAATGTATTATCTATGCATGAATAGAATTTGTAATCAAATGTGTTTGTATGAATTAATTCTCTGTAAAAGTTTAAAAACATCATGCAATCTGCTCGAGTCTGATGAGATTTGACGGAGCTTATACGACTCAGCCAGATAAGTGAACATTTCATTCCTTTCTTATGTGAAGTGTTGGTACTCCACCAGAACATGACAAATAGTAAAATGTGTGATGCACTGTTTGCATGCAAGTCAGTCAACAGCCCTAGGTAAGAATGTGTAAGATGACTGACATATACATAGCCTAGCAAGAACAACTTCCTCTCTTCTGTTTCTATGTTGACTAAACTGCTAATGCTTAATTTCCGATATCTAATCTCGTGCAATCTGTTTGTCAGTGCTTCCTACCATTGGGTAATTAACTTGAATCATAAACTGTCTGCAATCTGTATATGGGACTGACAAACAGTGCATCGAAAAAGTATGAGATAATCTAGCAATTGCATCTGCATTCTCATTTCCATTAATTCCAATGTAGCTGGGAAATGAGCAAAACTAAACATCAAAATCAAGAGTTTTCATTTTGTACAAAATATTGTAAAACCTCATAAAGTGTTGGATGTGGATTATTCACAGGTGACAAGATGATGTGTAAAGAACTCAATGAGTCTGCATAAATTACACACTTTTGGTAGTGTTTTTTTTTTTATATGCACAACTCATCTGAATAACTGCTGAAAACTGGTTTGGACATAATAATGCCAAGAAACACAGTAGCACAACTAATAGAGATCTCAGATCCAAAAACATCAGTATAGATGGGCAAGAATACAGAGTGGGCTACTCTGTGTGCATCCAACAACTGCAGATAAACAGATATGGTAAGAGACTTCTGTAGTTGACAAAGTGAAAGGTTCCAGGATGGAGTACAAACTTGACATGGAGGAATGCTGCTATGCTTACTGCAAGTAATGTTGTCAACATCCATGCCAACAGTTTGCATCATCTCTCTAACATATATCAAAGGGACATATGACAGTCTGACGTGTGTGAGCTTGCAAATGCAGAGAAAAGATAGCAGTCCACACAGGATTCTCTGAAGAAACTTTAGTTTTAGGGTATAGTTAAGAGACAATGGTTTCCATCTGAGTGATAGGGCTGGTTCATTTGCTTCAACATAAAGGCTTCGAGTAGGTGATGTGCAAAAGGTAGCTATCTATATACTCTGATGTATGGGATCCAACCCTTGCAGAACCATAGACTTGAGATCCATGATCCAGTTTTGAATGTTTAAGCATATAATAAAGATAAAGCAATGAAGATTGATCCATGCTCCATTCAGTACAGGACAGTGCGAAAGAGATTCAATGCTCTCTCTCACACTTTTCTCTTAGTTGACGAATGGGTACAAGGAATATAAGCTTTCTACCAAACACGAGTCCCAAGAACTTGACTTTTGTTGTTACTGAGTAATAGGTTGTCCCATTCCTAACTGAGAATCTATAAGAACAGTGCTTTTTAGACAAAAATGTACACAAGCATTATTTTCTGCTAAAAACTTGAACTCATTACTAAGAACCCATGGAGAAACATGATCAACTGCTTGCTGAAGTTGTCTTTTAATTACCATCATGTTACAAGAGTGAGAATAAATTGTGAAGTCATCAACATACAGATCATTGCAGTGGGAGAAGCTGCTCAGTGATTAAGTTTGTCAGTAATGAGAGTCAAACTTAAGACTGAGCCTGGAAACACCCTCCTCTTGATGATATGACTGAGAAAGTGTACTTCCCACTCAAACTTAGAAGACTAGGCTAGCCAAAAAATTTTTAATAAATGCAGTAATGTTCCCTCTCAGACCTAGGTTATAAATGGTCTTTTAATATGCCATATCTCCAGGCTGTGTCATGTCAAAGAACAACAAAATCAGATGTTCTATTTCAGGAATATGTTTCTTATACATGCTTCTGAATGGTCAACCATTGAACGATGTCTACAAAAGCCACATTGCATATTGGAGAGGAGATTGTTAATTTCTAATGAGAGCAGGTCAGCGCAAGGTCAATAATTGTTTCCTTTTGTTGAATCCTTTTGCCTGAAACTTCTGTAAGTATTCTGTTGTATAGTAAGGACAAGTAATCGCAATGGGATGGTTAGAATAATGCATCAAGATAGGGTTGGAACAAAGGGACCTCTGCATTTCATATATACTAATGCCAGGAGTATTAGGAACAAGAAGGAAGAATTTTTGGCCTTGGTTGGCTCTTCCTGGCCACAGGTTATTGGCATTAGTGAAACATGGCTGACAGAAGATGATATAGTTAGTGGGATAGAATGTGTAGGTTATAGTGTGTTTAGGAGAGACAGAGAGAATAAATGGGGGGGAGGAGTGTTATTGATGATAGCTGATGAACTGCAGCCAAGGAGAATTGAAGTTGTATTGCAGGATAGTGAAAAGAGCTCATTTGAGGCTATTTGGTGTGAGATTGAGACTGGCAGAACAAAATATACAGTTGGGTGCTGCTATAGACCAGGTGATGGAATAGATGGTGGAGTTAGTATGCATAAGCAAATAGAGGCCATGAGTGGAAGGAGGGTAATTATTATGGGGGATTTCAACTATGGTAACATTGATTGGAAGGAGAAGAGGACACATGTGAGGAAGGAACTGGATTTTATTCAATTATTAAGAGATAACTATCTGAGACAGCATGTAATTGAAAATACTAGGGGTTTGAGAGTGCTTGACCTGGTAATAGCATCTGAGAATTTGACTGTAATGAATGTGACCATGTTGCCACCTATTGGTGAGAGTGATCATAAGGTCATGCCCTGGGAGGTGGCTAAAGGTGTGGAATTTTCGATTAAGATATATGTGGAATTACCGTGCTGGCAAGTATGACAAGCTTAGGAGATTGCTTGGTTCAGTCCATGGCATGTAAATCTGCAAGGGCTGGATGTCGATAGAGCATGGGAAGTTGTCAAGGAGCATTTACAGGAGGTTATGGCTGATTGTATACCTAGGGTCCGAATAGTAAAACAAGTAGGGGTTAAATGGATGAATAACACCATTAAGCTTGAGCTGCAAAAAAAGAAACAACTGGAGGGAATTTAAAGAGAAAGGTGACCTGCAAGCACACGAACGGTATAAAGCGCAGGTCAGAAGGGTAACGAGTGTGGTAAAAAAACCAAAGGTGGTTATGAAAGGAAACTAGCTATGCAAGCTAAAGAGAAACCCAAACAGTTCTTTCAATATGCTGCAAGCAAAAAAAAAACTGTACACGGCAGAATGATTTTAAGGAATAACGATGGTAAGGAGGTCACTGAATCAGTCGATATGGAGGAATTACTGAGTGAGCACTTTGCAAGAGTATATCATCCAGGTGGTGACACTGAAAGAATGAAGGAACCATTAGTTTATACAGGAATTCTGATGAATGAAGTGGAGGTAAATAGTCTATTACAGAGCCTTAATGTGAATACATCTGTGGGATTGGATGGTATACCGGCACAAGTCTTACATGAAGCGGCTAAAGAATTATCAGTGCCCTTGACCATGTTGTTTAATCAGAGTCTCGGGTCTGGTTTAGTCCCGAAGGTATGGAAAGAGGGGAAAATGGTTCCACTGCATAAAGGAGGGTCCAAGACTACTGTTGCAAATTACTGTCTGATCAGCATATCAGGAGTGGTTGTCAAGGTCTTGGAGAAAGTAGTCAAGGGAAAAATACAGCAATGGATTGATGAAAATGAGATACTGTATGATGGATAGCATGGCTTTGTGAAGGGTACATCATGCTTCAGTAACTTGCTCAAGTTTTATAACACAGTGACAGCTGAATTGGATAAGAGTAATGGGTTTAGAGTAATACTGCTGGACCTGGCTAAGGCCTTTGACAGGATACCACATGAAATTCTAATCCGTAAACTGCAACATATGGGAATGGATATAGGGTTGGTGAGGTGGATAGGTGGGTAGTTCATGGAGAGATATCAGAGAGTAGTTTATTCAGGAGTAGAGTCCCAAAGACGGCCTGTGACTAATGGTGTGCCGCAGGGTTCTGTTCTTGGACCACTGCTGTTTAATTTGTTCATTAACGATATAGGGAAGGATCTAAGAGGAACGGTTCATTTGTTGCTGATGATGCAAAGTTGGGAGGGCAATAGTGAATGCAGAAAATGTCAAAATCTTGCAGGATGATTTGGATAGATTGGAGTTCTGGGCTAAGGAGAATGGATGTCAATTTAATGTGGCAAAATGTAAGGTTATGCATTTTGGGGTGAAAAGATTAGCAGCAGTATACCACATTGGTGGAACTGTACTCCAGGAGATTGATGAGGCCAAGGACTTGGGAGTGTTGGTAGATAGGGAGATGAAGTTTAGGGGGACACATTGCAAAAGTGGCTAAATCAGCTCATCAACTCAATTGGTTGTTGAAAAATACTTTGACGAGTAGAGACAAGCAAGTTATTGTACCTCTGTACCGAGCCTTGATAAGACCTCATCTCGACTACTGTGCTCAGATTTGGTCACCTAGGTTTCTTCTTGATGGGGAGGAGGTGGAGAGGATCCAGAGGCAAGTGACCAAGATGATAGCAAGTCTATGGAATGAACCTTGGAAGTCTATGGAATGAGAACAGGTTGAAGATTTGTGGGTTGCAGAAATTGGTTGATAGGCGGAAAAGGGGAGAGATCATTGAGACATTCAAATTGCTAAAGGGTTTCTATAGAATTAATTCAGAGGATATTTTTGAGATCAGGACTGGTGGGAGGAGAACTAGGAGACATCTATGGCTGGGCAAGAGTGTGGTTAGCAAGGGTGTTAGAGCTGGGTTCTTTACTTTAGAGTGGTAAATGAGTGGAATAAGCTGCCAGAGTCTGTTGTGGGTGCTATGACAGTGAGTGAGTTCAAGGCAAGGAATGATAGATACTGTGAGAATGTCGAATAGTTGTGTGGGCATGATGTTTAGGGCCTCCCTCAACAAGTCTAAGGCCTCCCTGCAGTCGCCGATGATAATAATAATAACAGTAAGAGAAGGCAATCCACAGAAGATGTTTTATCATCTCATAATGGATATCATGACCTACTGCACTGGGGTGAGACAGTAAAAGGGCTCATTTAGTTCCTCCTTAATAAATGGCTGATTGTACAGCTCCAGCACATTGACAGAAAAACTTAGTCACTGTTTCTATTGTTGCTCTTTTGTATTAAAAATTCAGGAGTATAACAAGATGTTGCTGAGATTTTGCAAAATTTTCTCTCAAAGTGTCTTCGAGAGCTTTGGAATCAGCAACAATATATCCATTATGGTCTAAAGTAAATGATGTGATTTATATTAATCTTTCATTTTCAGGATTTTATTATCCCATGCAATTATTGGACTACTTCAATTTACCTCATTGATAAATCAATGAGGTAAATTGAATCCAAGATTGCTTTTGACTCTGACATCTCACATAATATGATTTTCCCCAAGCATGTTCAAAATATTCAGGGTATTTTGAGGTATCTACAAAACATGCCATTTTCTCATTCTCAATATGATTTGGCTGCATAGCACTCAGGGTTCCACCAGAGCTGTGGATGCAGTGGAAATTGAGATGATGGTTTTGCAACTGCAGCTGTTGCTTCCTAGAAAATACAATCTGTTACATACTTCACTGTTCACTGATAGCTTTGATTGATTGGTGAGCATCCGTGTAGAAGAAACATGGTTCCTGTGAAAACATATTGCAAAGAACAAGAAAATGATTAGAAAAATGTTAAGAAAATGATCACTTTGCATATATGTTGTCTTTGATATCTGACATGAGTGATGGACAAATGACAGGGAGGGAGGCAGATTGGAAAATCTATTGCAGAATACAAGCTGGTAGGCAAATGTAAGGAAATATTGACTCCGTTATTGAGAAGAGAGAGATCATGATTGTCGTGCATTTGCTCAATGATACGACCTTGTCCACATGTTGTCACTATCCCAGAGTATTATATCCATTAAAATCATTAATGAGTATGGGTTCAGGCAGTTGCAAAATAAGGTTATTAAGATTGATTTCATTTATCTAACATCCCAGTGATGAATAAATGGGAATTGCCATCACAAGAAATCCCACAGATAGGCAAACTGCTACTGCTTCCAGAGCAGTATTAAGATGAACATGATAGAAAGGAATATGACTGCTCACTAAGACAGTTACTCCACCACGAGCAGGACCATCTCCTTATGAATAGCAGTGAAATTCTGTAAGATACGGTCCTCTGTGGGCTTCAGTTTTGTTTCCTGTAGACAGAAACACTATGGCTTGTTTCTGCAGCTGGATCTTGATATCATTAACATTCTGGAAAAACTCACAACAGTTCCCCTATAAAAGTTTTCCAATTCTTTTGGTGCTATAGACTTGTCTGATTTCTGACAGGTTGTGGGCTTATCGTTAGATTTATATTTATCAACTAATTTTTGGAAGTATGGACATCCAGTTTCCATCTCTTCCTTTGTAAAAATGGTCAACACATCTGATGTGTTAAGATCATTTGTTAAGTTTAATTCACTTTCAGTGGTTACTGAAGTATCCATTTTTTTCTGTGGGAGTATCTGGTGGTTTACCTTTCAGGATAATTTTTTTGTCAAACAGGTTCTTGCTGAATGGGATAATTTTGGGAGGTGATGCTGGATTGAGACTGCAAGTCATTTAACTAATTGCAACTAACTGTTGCGATTTTTTTAACTTCCTTTTTGCATCCTGATATGATATATTTTGTTGTGTGTTAATCTTTTATATTTCTTTTTCATTTTTCCACTTCTGATATGCACAGGAGTAAGCTGGATGATTTCCCGGACAAATAACACAATTAGCTTTCTTTGCAGAGAAAGAAATGTTATCAAGTTCTTTATGACCACATCAAGCACAGATGGTAGAGCAACAGCAGGCAGTTTGGGCATGCCCATATTTCTAACATTTAAAGATATCTCGGTGGATTAAGTATGAACAGTCTACAGGACAATTGAGATACCCTGCTTTTATAGATGTCTTAAGACCTAAGAGTATCAAGTGTCTCGTATCTGTCACCAGCTCTCCAGAAATACACTCGCATACTCACCACTGATGAGTTATAAGAGAAATTGTGAGTGAATATTCAGCTTTGTTCTTTTATATATATATTGACAATCAAGGAAAAGAAGCAGTAGCCATAGTATTCAACACAAAATACAAGGCTCATCTTCTTGAATGGCAGGCAGTGTCAAGTAGAGTGACTTGGGCAAATACCAGAATAGGGAACTGGAGACTTATTTGTGCCTATGGTCCCACAGAAGGCTCTACTAAGGTAGAAGTGGAGGAATTTTCGGAGGCTCTAGAGAAAGCTACTGACACAATGAAAAAGGAAAAGTTGGTCCTTGTTGGGGATCTAAATAGCAGAGTAGGAAGTGATTGTCCGACATACAAAAATGTTTTGGGAAAATTTGGAGAAAAGAGCAAAGCTAATAATAATGGCAAATACCTGTTGGATTTCTGCTCAGGACATGGACTGGTTATTACTAACACCATGTTCCGACATAAAAATGTGCACAAATTCACATGGAGAGAAGAGGCTAGGAATAAGAAAAGTCTCATTGACTATGTTATTGTTGATAGTGATGTTTTCTCCCTGGCGCAGAACACCAGAGTGTACAGAGAATTTGAAATTGGAAGTGAGCAGGATAAAATTGAATTTCATATTGAAAAGAATAACATCTAAGAAAGTTTTAAAGCGAATAAAAGTTGAGCAGCTCTCAGGTGTGAACTGTAGACTAAAATACACAAAGATTATTGAAGAAAAAATGAAAGAGTTTGAGAACAGGAACCAAACCTTGGAGATTCAGTGGCAAGCCTTGAAGAAAACATTGATCGATTCAGCTAGAGAGGCATGTGGTGAAGTTATCTGCAAGGAAAGAAAAATTATAACTCCATGGTGGACACAGAAAGTTAAAGAGGCATTGAAGGAAAAGAAGAAAGCGTATCAAGAGTACCTGGCAAATAAGTCAGCTTGTGCTCTTAGAGAATACAGAGACAAATGTAAGAAAGCTAAACAGTGTGTAAAACTAGCTAAACAAAAGTCATGGGAGGACTTTGGCAAGAACATAGAAAATAAATATCAAGAAGGTGGTAAAATATTCTGGAGGTTGTTGAAGAAGCTTAAGAATGGAGGAAAGAGTGCTGTAAATGGAGTTAAAGATGATAAAGGTGATATGAAAATGGGAGAAAAAGATATCCTTTAAGTATGGAGTAATTACTTTGAAAATTTGCTAAATGAAACAAGCAGTGCTGACAGCACAGTGCTAAAAAAACACTGACCAGGCATGCAGTCAGGAATACATATCCATTCCTGAAGTATTAAAAGCCATCAAAGGCTTGAAATGTGGAAAGGCAGCAGGAGTAGATGATATTCGACCAGAATATCATCTACTGAAGTATGGTGGTATAAAAGTCTTACAGTGGTTGCACTGGATAGTTCAGAATGCCTGGACAGAGGGACAAATTCCCGATGATTGGAGTAGATCTCTCATAGTACCCATATATAAAAAGGGAAATAAAACTGAATATGAGAATTACAGAGGTATATACCTACTGAGTGTTCCTGGTAAGATATATGCAAGTATACTTGAGAAACGGTTGAGGAGAATTGTAGAAGAAAAGCCTGGTGAAGAACAAGCTAGATTCAGCTCAAATAGAGGCTGTCAGGATCAGATCTTCACTTTACGACAAATAGTGGAGAAATCATGGGAATATAACAAAGATCTGTATTTAAGTTCTGTCGATTTGGAAAAGGCATATGACAAGGTGCCAAGAGAGAAGCTATTCAATACGCTACAGTTGTATAGTGTCAATGGGGCATTATATCAAGCAATACTTAGTCTTTATTTGAGTTGTAAGTCAGCAGTTAGAATTGAAGGAAGTACAGGAGGATGGTTTAATGTTAAATCTGGTGTGAGACAAGGATGTACATTATCCCCTCTGTTATTCATTATCTATATGGATCACATTATGAAGGAAAGTGGTATTAAACATGATATCAAAATTGGAGATGTTA
This sequence comes from Typopeltis vanoorti, assembly GCF_054136105.1. Lineage (NCBI taxonomy): Eukaryota > Metazoa > Arthropoda > Arachnida > Uropygi > Thelyphonidae > Typopeltis > Typopeltis vanoorti. The sequence continues at coordinate 37,818,243 of NC_143553.1, forward strand.
ATGTCAGCTCTTTGCTTTATGCAGTCGATGTTATACTTCTAAATAAATCCGCTACAAGTCTGCAAGATTCTCCGACTAAATTGAATAACTGTTGTAATAGAAATGGTATGAAGGTCAGCAATAAAAAGCCAAAGGCAATGAAAATAGGCAGAATCGTTGAAAATGTCAACTGTGTTGTGAATGGAGAACCTGTGGAACAAGGAAAACATTTCAGCTACTTAGGAATGATTTTTAGTGAGGGTGGTAAATTAAAAATGGAAATAGACAACAGAATCAACAAAGCTGGTATGGTAGGAAGTCAACTGAATAAATTCATATGGAATAAGAGAGAAATTAGTCGCAACACTAAATTAGCTGTATACAAGACAGTGTTCAAACCAGTTTTAACTTATGGATCTCAGAGCTGGGTCAGAAGTAAAACACTTGACCAGACTACAGACCGCAGATATGAGGCCCTGAGAAAGATAAGAGGCGTGAATAGATGGCATCAATGGCAATATCATATTAAAAAGAAGGATATTAGGAAAGAACTTAACGTTGTCAGCATCCAAGAATGCGTTAATAGAGCTAATCTCAGGTAGTATGATCATTTAAACAGAATGGGCGAGGAAAGATTAGCAAAACAAGTGTTCTCTGCCAGGTTGGCAGGAAAACGACCCAGAGGAAGACCAAGATATAGGTGGATTGATATGGTACAATGTGCCTTAGACGATAGAAATATAAGATCTGATAATGATAATATTGGAGTCTTGACAAGTAACAGACTGATTTGTAGGAAAATTGTAGATAGGAAGTTAGTAATGATGTAAATTTTTCATGTAGTACTATCATATCCTGTACACCCCTTGAGGGTGCATGTCAGGAATTTGATGATGATATATATATATATATATATATATATATATATATATAAGAACTAGAGTAATCTGTTGATATTCTTCTTGAACTGTTGAAGTTGCAGTCCTTTGTAAATTATTCATGGGGGGGGGGGACTGTTCCACAGAATGGAGATGAAAGGAATGAAAGATGACTGGGAGTAGAAGGTTTGGGAAGTATGCAGTTCATGAGCAGCTATTGCTCAAGTTACTGTACATCTGGCAGAAAAGAGGCATAATGGATTCAAGTTCTGCTGAACAATGGACATGGAAATATCTGTAGAAGAGATCCAATGCAGAATCTGATCTTCTAAAGGAAAATGGCTCATTTGAGGTTTTATGGTGCAAGAACAGCAAAGGTCACACTATGCCAGAGCATATGTTACAGCAGTACACCGGATGGCAGTAGGTAAATAAATATAAAAATAGTTACAAGGAGATAAAATTTTTAATAGTATAAAATATATGAACAAAGTTATTAGAACATAAATGAGTAAATAAAATGTATATACGAAGTTTAGTATTTAAATGTAGTATTTATACACTGGTGTCCAAAACTTAAACATGAAGCCACAAATTCAGATGAATTAGATTGTTGGCAATTTGTATAACTGACAATTTCAAGTAGAAAGTGGCTACACATTCAAATTTTCGAATCGCATGCAAAGTGGTCAAGTGGTAGCACTCAACAGGATAAAAAGCAAAAGACTACACTAAATGAATTGTATTAAGGAAGTTCTTTTCAGGAAGGAATAAAGTTGCAAACTTCGATGTCTTGTAATATCTCAAAGACATCATCTAGATGATTTTAGACAGGGAAGAATTATTGAAAAGTTTGAAGTAGAATGACTGCAGAATTACTGATATTGCAGGGTTTGGAATTTCACATAGCATTGTATCCAGACTCTGGGCAGCATTTCAAACCAATTTAATGTGTTCCAGACGTTTGCTAAGAGGTAGCCCTCACTCTACTACCATGGAGCATAAAGACAGATTTTTGGTTATAACAACAAAACGTAATCGACACACCAAGGCAGGCAAGCTTGCAAGTTAGCTCCATTCAAGCACAAGTATGTGGATATCTTGACAAACTGACAAGAAAGTCTGTGACAAGTAGGTCAATGTGCCCCAAAGGCCTGTAGTCTGCATTCAATAGTGTTGTATCCATAAAAATTGGACAAGATACTAATGGGCTAAAGTACTCTTTACAGATGACAATCATTTTAGTCTTTCCTCGGATTCAGATGACACTTAATCTGGCATGAAAGTGGTATAGCTTACCATCATGAGAATGTTCTTGAAAGAGATAGAGATAAGGAGGTATTGGGGTCATGGCGTGGGGAGGCATTATGCATAATAGATGCACCACGCTACAAGTGGAAAAGGAACTATGACTGGTGAACGAAATTGCAACAAAGTTTTTCAACATAATGTTTGACTGTTCTGTGGTGCTGTAGGTGAAGGATTCATTTTTATGGATGACAAGGCCACACCACATCATACATAAGCAATGCAGCTACTTCTGAAGACAGAGGATATTAACTGAATCAAGTGGCCAGCACGCTCCCCAGATCTCAACTCCATAGAACACGTTTGGGACAGAAAATGGAGATATGTTTCTGCTCGAAATTCTCCTCCAGAAAACAAAGCCTTATTCTTCCTCTGAAGGAGGATTTGGTTGGTTGGTTGGTTTATAGTTTTATTTGGCACAAAAACTACAAAGGTCATACTGTGCCATACTAAAGGTTACAACATTAGCATTTACAGAATTGTAAACAATATGTCTGTACAAGAATCTAGTTTCACAAAGCAGCATCTCTAGGTAGCTGAACTGCTGCAGCAGGCACAGCAACACACAAGGTCAGAGGTCATTAACAGTAGTGCAAAAATAGTTAACAGTATAAGTTAATACATAATATATGAAACACTAAGCCAAGGAATGCAGTATCTACATACATGTAAAATTATAATAGATGCCTTTATAGCAGTATAAAAATAGGCACAAAGGGATTATTATACAATATGCATGAATGAAAATTAAATTTAGCAATGCAGTAGAAACAGAATTTAAAATACATATAAACAGAATTACTAGAAAGTACACAAATAGGGAAGATGTCCTACAGCACTACATGATTATTCGAAAAATAAAGTAGTAAATAAGATGCATACACAAAATGTATGTTAAGTGATGCAGTTTATATCTACATGTAAACAAAATTACTGCAGGGTTTCAGCAGTACATAAATAGATAACTATAAGTTAACATATGTATACACAAAACAAGTCAAGGAAAGCAGTGTCTACATCTAGTAAGATTACAACAAACAAGAGTCAGAAAGGAATTATTATACAGCATTCATGCATAAAATTTAAGTTTAGCATTATGGTATTTACATATTAACAAAATTACAGCAGGGTGATACAAATATACAAGATCAAGGCCCATGGTAATACATAATTAATTAGATTTAACCTAATGAATAATATATATGTATAAAAGTTAAGCTAAGCAAAAAAAAAAAAAAGTATTTACATATAAACAAATTTGTGGTCAAATGTAAATTGATTACATCATGCAATTTGCCCGAGTCTGCTAGCATTTCCCTGAGTAGGTGAAAATTTCATTCCTCTCTCGTGTAAATTTTTGACAATCTACCAGAATATGATGAATAGTGAGATATGTGTTGCATTTGTCACATATGGGAGAGTCATCAGCTCTCAGTAAATGAGAATGTATACAGTGACTGTGACCCATGCAGAGCCTAGCAAGGCCAACCTCCTCCCTTCTCTTTGTACGTTGACTAGAATGCCACTGTTTAATTTCAGGTTTAATGTTATATAATTTGTTTGTTGATGTTTCTTGCCATGTTAACTCCCACTGAGCAATTAGCTTTGATCTTATAAGTTGTTTGTAGTCTGTATATGGAACTGTCAAATAGTATGTGGAGAAGGTATGGACTGATTTAGCAGCTGCGTCTGCAGCTTCATTTCCTTTAATTCCGATGTGGCTGGAATCCAGTAGAACTGAACATCGAAATTAAGGATTATCATTTTGTGAAGCAGGTGTAGCCCTTCATAAAGTACTGGAGGATTATACACAGGAGAGGAAATAGCCTGTAAAGAGCTCAATGAGTCTGTATAAATTATACACTTTTGGTAACAGTTTCCTTTTATATACACAAGTGCAAGCTGAATGGCATGTAACGCTGCTGTATAATTACTGCGGTCTGGTTGGATCTGATTTGAGATAATAATGTCAGGAAACACAACAGCTATGTCAGAAAGTAGAGTATGTACTTACCTGGAATAAGAAAAGCAACTATTACATGGTTAGACTATAATAAATTTAGTTTAATCCTTTATCCAAGTGTAAGCAAGCAAAGTTTGCGCCTGAAAATATCTTCAGGACTGAGGTAAGGTAGTGCAACACCAGGCAACTCCGAGCAAAGGTGGACCAAGCTCTCATCACTGCTTGTCTCAGTATTTCCCATAATGCAAAGCACATCTCCTTACAGACATGTATAATCCTATGCATTAAGGGAAGGGCCACTACCCAGACCGGTTTCGACCTTTATTGAGGTCTCGTTAGTGGGAGCCAGACCCAGAAGTGGTGATACTAAGGCAGAAGCAATGGAGAAGTCATGTATGCCTATGCAGGTTGTCAAAAGGTGTACCGCCTTATTATTAAATTTCCAAGGGTGGGGGGGGGACTTCCAACATCTTTCTCTAAATCCAGAGAAATTTAATAATAAGGTGGTACACCTTTTGCCAACTCGTATAGGTAAATATGACTTCTCCATTTCTTCTTCCTTAGTATCCCCACTTTTGGGTCTGGTTCTCACTGACGAGACCTCAATAAAGGTCGAAACCGATCTGGGTAGTGGCCCTTCCCTTAATGCATAGCATTATACATGTCCGCAAGGAGATGTGTTTTGCATTATGGGAGATATTAAGACAAGTGATGAGAGCTTGGTCTACCTTTACCACAAGTTGCTCAGTCCTGAAGTTCAGGTGCAAACTTTGTTTGCTTACACTTGGATAAAGGATTAAACTAAATTTATTATAGTCTAACCAAGTGGGGAAAAACTTCCAATACAATCCCTGTACTGGCACATTTTTGAGTATTAATATTGTCAAGTTCATTTCTGTGTCTTCATTGTTAACATAGTTCTACCAGTAATTGTCAACTGTTCATTCTCTTAATTTTTACTCAAAACTCTCATAACTGTGGCCTATGGTCACTGATTAGCTGCATTATTTCAAACCTAGTTCTCCAATTCACATATCATAATTATCATCAAATTTATGACAGGTACCCTTAGGGTTATATGGGATAATATGATAGCACTACAGGATAAGTTTACATTTTTATTAATTCCTTGTCAGAAATTTTGCTACAAAATAGTCATATCTGTCAGGACTCCAGTATTGTTAGATATGTATATTTCATTGTGAGGCGCTGCTACCCATACCAATCTACCAAGATCTTAATTTTCGTTTAGGTTTTCTTCCTGTTTTGCTAACCTTTCTTCTCATGTTAAGTTTAAGTGAACATACTTGAGATTTGCTCTGATCACACACCAGAAAGCTAACAATCTCAAGTTCTTTCTTTCTTATTACCTTCATATGTAGCATGATTCTGAAAAGGATGACATCTGTTCACTCCCTATTTTCTTCAGAACTCTCATATATGTAGATTCTAGTCTATGATTAACTGTTTTATTTCTATCCTAAATCTAAGATCCATTAGTTAAAAATTGGTTGAGCAGTATCTTGTATATATAGGTAGTTCAGTGTTTTTAACTAATTTCTCTCTTAATCCACATAAATTCATTCAACTTCCTCCCTGTCATATACCAACTTTGCTTATTCTACTGTTTATTTCAATACTTAGTTTGCTATCTTGGCAAAAAAAATTCTGCCTAAATAGCTGAAATATTGCTACTTGTGTCATAGGATCTGAATTTAGGATGCAGCTGATATTTGCCATGTTCTTCCAACTTATTTTCATATACAGTTTTTGTGTTTGCACTGCTGGTTTTAATGCCAAATTTGTTACAGCAGTTATTCAAATTAGGTAAGGAATCGTGACGACTTGTGCTGGATTTATTTAAGATCACATTGTCACATCCATAAAGCAAAGAGTGAAATTTCTCCATTTTGATATCTGGTTTAATTACACTTTCCTACATGTTCTTCACTGAGAGGATGAATAATACTGGAGATCATAGTGTATTCTTGTCTTATACCAAACCATCTTCCTTTAACTCCTTCAATTCTAATTGTCAATATATCAATACAGACTATGTACTGTTCTGTATTAATGTTCATTTATAGTATATAATTCTAGCATTCTGGACAGCTTTTCTGTAGGCATCTTGTCATATGCCTTTTCCAGGTTATATAAAACTTAAATACAAATTGTAGTATTAATAGGGGGAGGAGAGGTCTGGAAAATTCTAATAAAACACCTAGAACAAAAATAATATTAAAGCAACTGACATAACCAGTAGAAAGAACTTATCTTAAAACCCTTCAATCCCCATGTTTCATCAAATCATAAGAATTTGTTCTTTTTCTTTTAGGACATATAAGAAGACATAAAATTAATTAATTTTTGTTCTAGGCATTTATCAGAACTTTCCAGATCCTCCCCCCCCCCCCCCTTGTACATATCAATCCTTGTTATACTGATATTTTGGAAAAGAAAATCTTGTCTTGACAACTCTTGAATTCAATTCGTTTTTTCCCAAAGTTTCCCCGGCTCAATTTTTCTTAACTTCTTCTCAAGTAGGCTAGCATAAATTTCTCAAGCAGGCTAGCATAATTGAAATGCTCAATGAAAAGGGAAATAACAATGAATATCCAAACACCTGTTCTGCTAATCTTTCCTCTCTTACTCTAAGTTACCATACCACCTCAGATTTACTCTGTTCACTCACTCACTCACACACACACACACACACACACACACACACACACACACTCTCTCTCTCTCTCTCTCTCGAATGCTAAGAACAAGTCCCTTTCTACTTATCTTGTATGTGAAGATGGCAACGTGACATTGCCTGTTCTGCTAATCTTTCCTCTCTTACTCTAAGTTACCATACCACCTCAGATTTACTCTGTTCACACACACACACACACACACACACACACACTCACTCACTCTCTCTCTCTCTTGAATGCTAAGAACAAGTCCTTTTCTACTTATCTTGTATGTGAAGATGGCAACGTGACGTTGTCGAAATATAGGAAATTATAAATTAAATTAAACTTTAATCTATATTTCCAATATTATGACAACGTCACGTTGCCATCTTCACAGGAACTTAAAATAAAGACACGTGCATGCAGGCACTACACACAGTAAATGAGGATGAAGCAGGAAGCTATTGTTTCTCTTAAAAGTCCTCATGGTGTCCCCTAGCGGGCTATGTAGGTATTCTTAGCTGTTGGGCTGAAGGTCTTCTGATGTAAGTCTCCCAAATTTGGGGCAGTCTCATGCAACCAAATTTGTTGACGTTTGGCATGTTTCTTAGGGCTAAGGCAGATTCCATGAATAGCCTTTCGAATTTGAATTTACTATGGTGCATTAAAATAAAGACACGTGCATGCAGGCACTATACACAGTAAATGAGGACGAAGCAGGAAGCTATTGTTTCTCTTAAAAGTCCTCATGGTGCCCCCTTAGCGGGCTATGTAGGTATTCTTAGCCGTCGGGCTGAAGGTCTTCTGATGTAAGTCTCCCAAATTTGGGGCAGTCTCATGCAACCAAATTTGTTGAGGCTTGGCATGTTTCTTAGGGCTAAGGCAGATTCCATGAATAGCCTTTCGAATTTGAATTTACTATGGTGTATTACCGTGGCTTTCTTCCACCATATTCTGTGGCGTGTATCCAGAGTATGGTCTGCAAGACCAGAGTGGCTGTACTGGTGAAACCAGATATAGTCCTTGTGTTCTGAAATTCTGATATTTGCTGTCCTGCCTGTTTGGCCAAAGTAGGGCAGCTTACAGCTGCAAGGGACCTGGTATACACCAGGTAGGTCTAGGGGAAGTGGTTGGTCTTTAGTGGAATGGATAAGGGATGCCAATTTTCTATATGGTCTGTAATTTTGTTAATTTTTCTGAGGTGCTTTGGATGTAGAGAATGATGATGGATTTAGAGTAATCCTTCTTGTGAAGAGGGGGAGGGTTGTGGTTTACTGGTTTCAATATTTTTTGGATTTTTTTTTTTTTTTTGGGGGGGGGGGGGGTAGCCATTGGCTGAGAAAGTGTTGAAGATGTGATTTAGTTCAGTGGTTAGGGCATTGTCATTTGAACAGATTAATTTAGCTTTGTTGTATATTGTCTTAATAACTCCATATTGCTGTGAGGTGGGGGGGGGGAGATGGTGGAATTGTTGGTGAATGTATCTGCCTGTATGGGTGGGTTTTCTATAAACTAAGAAAACCAAGGTTCCATCAGGGTGGAGGGTAACTAGTGTGTCTAGGAAAGGGAGGCTGTTGTTTTCCTCTTTTTCCAAGGTGAACTTGATTCTGGGGTGTTGGTGTTTAAGTGTGTATTGAAGGAGAGGAGTGTATCAGAGCCATGTAGCCAAATAGTGAACACATCATCAACATAGTGAAGCCATGTGATTGGTTTTTGTGGGGCAGAGTTTGAGGCTTTCTCTTCAAAAGTCTCTATAAAGAAGTTGGCCAAGGGTGAACCCATGACTGTCCCCTCTATTTGTTCATAGAATTTTCCTTGCCAAACGAAACAGCCCGAGTTCATTGTGAACTAAAATAGGGCTGAGATATAGGGAGGAAATTTAGCTTGGATTAGCTCTAAGGTTTCTTTGAGTGGAACATTTGTGAATAATGAGAAGACATCAAAACTGACCATTATGTCAGTATGTTGGAGTGAAGATGGCAATGTGACGTTGCTGAAATATTGGAAATATAGAGTTTAATTTAATTTATATCCTTTGTACATTGTAATATCCTTAAGTTATTTAATAACCAACGTCTAAGCCTTTCTATGAGAAGGTCCCTTTCTAATATCTTCATTTTAATATAATTTTGGCATTGATGCTACCTGTTTGCCTATGATAATTTTTCTCAGAACTGTCATATCTATGGTCTTTAGTCTTTGATCAAATATTTTGTTTCTAACCAAATTCTCAGATTCTTAAGTGTTCAAACAAATTTTAAGTTGTCTTTGTTGGATTCTGAATGAACAGAATTGGAATTTATTAATACCTCATTTAGAATCCAACATAATCTACCATTCCCTGAGCAAAATTTGTTTTTTTTAAACTAATAGTCTCATGCTCATAATATGCTATTTATGTAATTTCTTTCAAGTTATGTTAATTAATATTTATTTATTTATTTATATATTTTTGGGGATAAATTACAGTTATGAAAAGCTGTGTATTAAAATTTCATTTATTTTGCGAATTTAATTCCTTTAATATAATGTTAAAAACTGTAATATGTGCAATTTTAATGTATCCAGGAAATTCCTTAAGATAACACTTGATTGGTTGTTGTGAGAAATTATACAAATTTCTCCTAGTGCGTGCCTTAGCGTGAGTTGCTGTATGCTATGAGCTAAACCGGTTAGAACCAAATTTTGGCAGGAAAAGAGACGAGGGCTTGACTAATAAGAGAGAAGAACAGAAAAGCCAGGGAAACAATGAGAAAGGGAGAAGGAATATAGAAAAGCGGAAAAGGAGGAAGCAAGAAGGAAGGTGGCCGACTGACATGCCGTGAAAGGAATAGGAAGGACTGGGATTCTCTTTGCACTTTGACTTACCTTTTTCGGAGTTCTAATTCTATTATAATTTCTTATCGCCTTGCAGTGGAATAATGCAGAACAAGGGATAATAAAAATAAGAAAAGAAAGAAATTGGAAGTTAAGTTGAACCAGTGCAAAAGGATATATTCTCCTGAGTCTATTAAAGTTATGGAAACAGAAGATTCCTTTAAGTTTGTGTAGTCTCAAAGTGAAAGTCAACAAGAATTCAGGTGTGTTCATAGGATTCTCGATGTGAAGAAGCTATACTGCTTATGCTGGTAAGATTATCTTTTCTATGCCTAGTGTGAAGTAGCGAACTTATTTCCGATGAATATAATTTAATCCTTATTGCTGTATTTATCTATTAAAGATCGAATGTGTGATGTAATGAGACATTTCCCACTTGACGTGCCAAATATTGTACCATTTGGATTAATGGTTCAAGACTGAAAGTGTAACATAGAGAAGCCTGTTGTAAGAAAACTTAAACTTTCTTGAAAACTGAAATTTCTGCAAACAATTCTGCTAGGTTGATAGAACTTTGAAATCTTCAAATGAATGTCTGATGTTTATATTTTATAACTGTACTGAATAGTTAAACCGAGTGGATATTTAAACTATACTGAATAATAACTTTGATCAGAGTGAAGTTGTGATAGGAATCCTTGAAAATAAGAAGAATAGAATCTGTATACATAAGTTCTAATCGTAATTATTATACTCAGCTGAGTAGTTTGCTAGTATCTCAATGAAAACTTAATTATTGTTTAACTGTATTTTCCCTACTAGAAATCTTTGCTTTGATGTAAATTTATGTGACACTGCATTAAATGTTTTTATTTAAGTTCAATCTAGTGTTTGCCTGATTTCTTTCACTGCACCACTCATTATAATATTTCGAATCTTAGCAGGAACCTTATATAATAAAGAGAGCCGGCCTAAAATTAAGTTAGTAATAATATAGATTGGTTGATGGTTGATTCCTCAACATTGCTCATGCAAATTTGAACATAGAGTGGAGCAGTATAAAAAAAATTTTCTTTATGTTTGGATGAAGAGTCAACCAACAGCTAGTAAACACAAAGGAGAAGGAATTTCGATCCAACATCTTGTATATTAATTTATACAATTAGTGCTTGGGTTAATTTCTCGCATTACACAAATTTATTCAATTGGCTCCCCATTAGCTTATTTATTCCATTGTCTATTTCCATATAAAACTTCCCATCTTTCCTATAAAATGGTCATAAAAATTCAGCCAAAATTTTCCGTGTTCCTGCTTATTTTCAAATTTTAGTCTTTATTGCTAATTTTCCTGCCAAATTTGTCACAGCTGTTATTCAGTTTACTTAAAGAATCCTGGAGAATTGCACTACATTTGTTTACAAATACAATCTCAGCTGCACAAAACAAACAGCTAACTATCATAACTCAGATTCAGACATAAGGTTTATTGCCATTTTTTTTTACCACATCTAATATTAATCATCTATACAGATGATTAATATTAGTGCAGATAGTGAATCCCCTGTCTTACAAATTATTTTCCATCAAACTACTTCCTGTATTCCCTTCAATTCTAATTGCTGACTTAAAACTTAACTGTGAAGTGAAGTGTTCCAGCTGCTTTTACATATTTCAGGTTTTGATGGCTTGTTCCACCTCAAGTATCAATATACTCCTGTTAATATGTGGTTTTCTCTACTCTATTTATTTTTTATTTTTTTATCATTATCTTTATACTCATTTTGTTTTATTACTACTTACTCATTTGTACTTATTTATCTTCTTACTTACTCAAACCTTACTCATCTAAAATCCTGCTCGCTGCGCTAATGTAATATCTTCTTTTACTTTCGTGATTGATATATATACAGGGTGTTCGGGATAAATTTGACAGTTTCGTAAGGAAAAAGAAAATCTTCTTTGTATCTATTAAATTTAATGAATTGACAAAAAAACATTACAGGCAGAGTTAATTACAATACTATCAACAAGATTTACTCAAAATAACCACCATTAGCATCGATCACAGCTTCAATTCTGCTTCCGAACCTCGAACAAGCTGATGCTACAGTCTCCCTGGGAAGGGCCGCAAAAACTGTTTTAATTTTATCCATTAACTGGGCTTTTGTATTACTGGAAGTGCGATTGGTGTCTTTTTCAACTGCGCCCCATACAAAATAATCCATGGGGTTAAGGTCTGGGGAGTTTGGAGGCCAAACATTTGGACTGGTGAAGTCGTAGAAATTTTCAGACAACCATTTTTGACTTTTCCCAGAGGTGTGGCAAGGGGCCGAATCCTGCTGCCATACATACGGCCTACCATTGGCTACCCTTGTTATCCAGGGCTTGACTACAGTTAGCAACTCCACGAACAAAGCCCGAATTCCAATGCCAGGGTTCTTCAACACCTGTTCCTGCAGATTTGCGAGGAATTCTGCTGTACGAACGCAATCAGATCGTCTGCTAGGGATCTTTCTTCTTGCTACATCCTCGTAGTCACCATTGCAAGTCTCTAGTTCATGCCTGATTGTTTTTACTGTATTCAGGGAGCATTGGGCAGCAGTCGTAATATCCTTATTTTGATGGCGGGCACGAATCATCATGATACAAGTTATTCTCTTCCATGATTCAGGTGGGTTCCAGCTATCCATCCTTTCTGACATCTTGTATATGAATGAAGAAGGGTCCAAACTTTTAAATGAAGAGAAGTGTGTGTTAATACATGTAACTTACGGAAAAATATAATTAATTATAAATATGTCAAATTTATCCCGAACACCCTGTATAATATACTTCCCTAAGAATGCCTTACTTAACTCCACCTAAGAATGCTTCCTTTTCGGACACTGGCAAATTTATTTTTTATTGCTGTGCCAGCCAGAGTCCTATAATATGAGGTTATTCAAAATTCAGGGAATATTCCTAGGTTAATTGGCATTCATTCTAATATACACTAAATAGATACTGGTTCTAATTTCAGTCGTCGCCAATAATCTATTTTACTCAAACACTCTCATTAAACTCCCTCCCACTATGGTTCTAAATTTTTGCAAGCGGTAATTTGAATTCTCAAATCAAGCATGAATCAGGCATATACAACAAAACATGTTTATTGGAACAAATTACACTTTACAGCTATAATTGGAATATGATACTAAGCTTTTCAAAATCTCTTGCTAAGTTAGTTACTCAATACTAATTTAACAGAACACTCATAGATTAACTGGGTAATCTCACACAATCTATGAAACATTAAAACTAGCTAATTATGTTACTCTGAATCAAATTCTTATTTCATGCTACATTAAAATACATTTCACAACCCGTTACTATTCTGGTAAAATTCATCTACAAAATTCTAAATTCACATATATTCTCAGTCACATGCAGCTAAAGTTTCACTCTTGACATTCCTTTGTTTATCAGAATTACTCTATCTCAAATTACAAATCTTTATTATAGTCCACTATGAATTGTCCACTTAATATGATCTAAGACTAAATTCTGTCTCATTCAAACATACAGTAAAGGTCTTTACATTACCCAATCTTTTTCTTCCGAAGGTCTGTTAACGGCCATGTGTTTTCGAGTCCTCCTTCGATCGGTTGCTTCCGCAATAGGCTTACAACTACGCCGTCCGTTTTACATTCTTCCCAGACTCGAACTTCTCACTGCCTCGATACAGTGCATTCTCTGCTCCTACTTGAGTGGGATATCTCTCTTGCTCATCCCTACTCCGTCCGCTAGTCAGGAATCCTCGAAGTGAAGTTGGGAATAACCAGAAAAAAGCCCCTCATTACTGCACGCATTCGCTTATATTTCGTCCCTTCTTTCCCATACGACCCTTCGTCTTCATGCCCCTAAGGTGATCCTCTAAGTCCTAGCTGCCGTTAGGTGCTGTATTCCAGGAATCCCGCTTGCGTCATATTCCTCGTACGTTGTAGCTGGCAGCATTACAGTCAAATGTGCGTATGTAACTCGACCTTTGCACTCGTACTCTTAACTTCTTTGGCGACTTATTAAGATTAAGACAGCTTAATGGGACAAGATTATACTACAATTTCCTTATTAAAATTCATTAATCCTATAATCCTTCAGTTTAACTTTCAACTACAAGATTTTTCTAGTAGGATTTACATGTTATTACATAAATTCCTTTACAACAAAATTCAGAACTGTGTGCTGTCAACCAGGTATTATCTGAGTTAGCCAAATTCTTATGTTAGATTCCAAATGAATAATTTCTCAAAAAATCGTCCATTCAGGATCTAACACTCCTGAATGCATTCCTCTTGAACATTTTTTACCATTGTTCTGTCACTACTCATTTCAGCCTGTAAAAATAATCAGATACTCCAGATATTCAGAATATCTTGAGTTTCAGTTTTCATGTAACCTTTATCATCTGATTCCTTTCACCATGCTCTTTCTTCCATTTCTAGGTTTTTTCAATAGCCTCCAGAACATTTTATTGTCATTCCAATATTTATCTTCTATATTCTTATCTAATGACTTTCCAATTCTCTCATGACTTTTGTTTAGTTACTATTACACATATTACACATAGCTTATCTCTCCCATTTTTCCTGTATTCTCTTAAGGTAAATGCCAACTAACCTGCCATGAACTTTTGATATGTTTTCTTCTTCTTTTCCATGACTGCCTCTCTAACTTCTTGCATCCAACCATGGAGTTCTGCTTTTTCTATCGATGCAAGCAACTCTACATCACGTGCTTCTTTAGATGAATCAATGTTTTCTTCATAGTTTGCTAATGAAATCCCTGAGGTTTGGTCCTTGTTTTCGAACTCCCATTTTTTCTGGCAAGTCTACAGTGCACTTGTAAAAGCTCCTCAACTTTAATTCTTTTTAAATTTTTCTTTTGAATATAATATTCATTTTTATCCTGCTTAAAACTAAGCAATGACCACTTCCAATTTCAAATTCCACGTATACTCTTACATACTGAACCAGTGTGAAGATATCACTGTCAATGAATATATAATCAATAAGAATTTTTTCTTGTATGTTCTTGCTAAGTGAATTTCTGTACACTTTTATGTTGAATCACGGCATCAGTGATGACTAGTCCATGCCCTAATTAACTACAGGCATATATTTCTATATGCCTGTAGTTAATTTCCTACCATGCTGTTTAGATCATCATCATCATTATTATGCAACACCTCCAAGGAATCCTTGGACTCATCATGGGGAGGGCACTCCACTCCTCACAACTCACCATCTTCACTATGTAATACCCCAATTACACATAACACTATTACCATCAACCGTGTTATGTGTAATAGTGTAATTAAATCTACTGCTTACTACCAAGAGTTTTCTGTCTGTAAACTGCTTATGTTTTCTGGCCGATTTTTCCACATGTGGGATGAGAAATCCAAGTTTTGGGGAGAAAAAACCCTGCTACCTCCATATGAGATCAGCTAACTCATCTTCAATTGCAAAAAAAAAAAAATAATAATAAAAATATATGAATAAAAATATAAAAAGATGTTTCTCATCATGACAAGAATCAAACACAGGTCTTTTCCAATTGAGGAGTGCAATGTCCCATTGTTCTTTCACTACAGAGGCACTTACAGATTTTCAAGGACCAAATTTTCTGTTTTCTTTATGTCAGCTGCCTTCCATAACGACACAAAAAAATTCTCCACTTCCACCTCTGGAGAACGTGCTATGTAACAGAGGCACAAATGATTTTTATTCCCCATTTTGAAATTTTCCCACGTAACTACTTGAAACTGATTACCAATAAAATTTCTTCACGTTTGATGCTGAATGCTATTACTACTCCTTCCATTCCATGATCACTATTGCCTGAATATAGTGTCCTATATTTATTATTCATACAATCTTACCAGTTTTAGTCCTCTACATCTCAGTAACACAAATTATGTCGATGTGGTAATTCTCTGGTTCTTCTGCCAGTTTGACTTCTATTCTCTTGGTACTTCTTATGCTGATGTTACCTATTCTTCAACATTACTGACATTGAATTTGTATCAGTAGCTGACTTTTCACTGTTTTCCCTGACACAAATAGTTGGGCTTGTTTAACTGGGCAATGCCTAAGGCAGCAGGTTGTATTATCAAGTTTTGTTTCTGGTTTAAGCCAGTACAGAATGCAATTTAATCAGTTAAGTTCCAAACTGCCAGCACATCCTCATTTGTTTGATATCTAGTGGATAGTTACTATACCATGGGTATATCATGTGAACATGGGCCTGAACATTAGGTAAGAAGTTCTAGTTGGTTCTCTGCATTCCTTAAAGGTTATGTGAAGAACTCCTCCTAATTATCTAGCTCTTGGTACTTCTTATGCTGATGTTGCCTATCTTCAACATTACTGACATTGAATTTGTATCAGTAGCTGACTTTTCTCTGTTTTCCCTGGTTCCCTGACACAAATAAGCAACCCACTCATTTTGGTTGAAGCTCTAATTTTTTTTTAGTAATAAAAGTTGTTCTCTCTATATATAAACTTTATGCAGCTTTATGTAGAAAATGCAGATTGGAAGAAGTTTTTCGTTAGTTTTTTAATTTTTACTTTTTTTTTGTTATGAAATAAAATGTTTAGATTCTAAGAGGATCTTTATTGGTACTAATTTGACTCTGTGTGTGCTTACGTGTAAGAAGACAGGGGATTACATCACAATTAATTCAAGTTATTCAACTATTTATCTATATTTTTATGTCTATAAATAGTCTTGCAAAATAAAGTAATAATATTTTTATAGTACTTGCAATAGAAGAAAATGGAAAAAAAAAAATGAGAGTATAGAAGAAATCATGAAAAGGAAAAAGGACAAATGCATCCCAAAAAAAAATAAATAAATAAATCTGGTGAACAATGGACTCATGTTAAATAACAAGGTAATAATCAAAGAAATGAGGATGGCCCCAGAACTAGGCAATACTTTCATGTGGAATTTTTGAAATGCAGGAAGTTTCTTCTGCAATGAATTAATGATCTGTAAAACAGCTTGGATAAGAAGAGATCACGAATGCAAAGGAAGGCAATGTTTGGCCATTGCATAATGAAGATATAGAAGTATAACACTGCTTTTATTTATTTTTTTTTTTTTTATGTGAATCCACCTATGAAAGGTTGCAAACCTTTCATAGGTGGATTCATATAGCCTTAGCATACCTACAGTATGCTAAGAGTATTTTTTATTTGTCACACACCCTATGTGGGGAAAAAATGTTCAGACACCAGTGCTGTTTAGACAATACTGCATTTATTGCAAAATCAATAAAGAGTTGGACCACCTTTGGCTGCAATTACATTGTACACTCACCTTGGCATACTTTCAATGAGATGCTGGTATATTTTTCCATTCCTAATGCAAAGTAGTGGTCAGACATGGAAGTTGGGCATGTCGTTCTAACCCAAATCCAACATTCAACTTCATCCCAAAGGGCCCCTATAGGATTGAGGTCAGGGCTTTGAGCTGGCCACTCCAAATTCTGTACACCCCATATCCTCAAATCATGTCGAAATGGAGCATGCTTTATACCGCATGTTGTCATCCTGAAACAAGAATGGCCTGTCTCCTTGTAAAGAGTTGTTTTCATCCACAACAATCAAAGTCCATATCCATACCATGAGAAACATCCCCAGACAATGACAATGCCGCCACCACCAAATTTAACAGTTGGGATGACATGTGCTGGCAGATACCATTCACCTGGTATATGCCACACCCAGCAACGACCGTTGGATTTAAAAAGAGTGTGTAGCGTGATTCATCACTCCATACCACTTGTTTCCACTAGTCTAGAATCTATCAACAATGTTCTTTGCGCCAAGCAAGTTGCTTGCTTGCATTCTTACGAACAATTAGAACCTTGTATACAATAGCTTGGCCATGGAAATTTAACTTGTGCAGTTCCTTATGAAGGATCTTCGTGAACACACTCATACCGATTGACTCATGCAATTCCTTGGTGATGATTTGTGCCGAGGAATGATGGCTCACAGACAACCCGTTTCAGAGCTCTCTTGATCCTTTGTCAATTTACTTGGCTTTCCTGAATGTTTCTTGGTAGTTATAAGTCCCTCATGTTTCCATTTACTAATAACGTCTCGAATAGTTGACCATGAGTGTTATAATTTTTCTACAATCGCACGCATGGACAGGCTGATATGGCACCCTAGAATAACTTACTGAGCTTACTGACTTCCTTGTAGGAAGTCAGTAAGCTCAGTGGCCATGTTACATGAGTAGACAATGTACACCACTGTATGACATCTGAGGAGCTCACCTGCAGTTTTAAAGGAATTCTGGCACACATGATCTATTCCAATGTCCCTTTTTTGTTGTGGAAAAGGGTGTCTGGATACTTTTTCCCCTCAGGGTATATACAGGACATGAAAAATATTGTGCTGGCTCACTAGCCAAGCAAATATCTCTCTTTAGATGTTAGCGTGGGTGTATGCCATAATGGTCACCTGTTATACCAGTCACATGTATATTCCCGAATCTGGTAAATTTATAAGCTTTTGTTAATGCTATGGATTATTTTTACCTTGTATAACTATCAGAGTTGAAGCAAATATGTTAAATAATTATCTATTAATTCTGATCAGTCTGTGAAGAAAAACTTCATGCATTTTATAAGTGATAGAAGGCCATATTTTCATTTTTTAAAAATTAATGATGCCTATTTTTCGCTATGTTTTCACTTCTAACATTTACGTCTTGAATCACTTTTATGGAAAAAAGCAGTTTCTTCTCTGACATTACAAACAAACATTGAAAACATTTGGCATTTAAAAAAGATCTCAATTAAATAAAATCCTTAGGTCTACACATAACCATATTATGACTGGCAACAAAACAGTGTCAGATGTGCAGGGGCAGTAATGTCATATGACATAACAGCAACTCAGAAAACAATTGAAAAACTTTCTTTTAGGTTACAAGCAATCAATGAAATCTTTTGAGAAAATAAATACTTCTTTCTGAACTCTTTTTAATATCAGCTATTCCCATCCCTAGGCAAGAAATAAGCCAATTAGCATCACCTGCATATCTATTTTAGACTGCCATGTCACAATTAACTAGTTACCTCATGGTTTGGTTTGGCTTATTTATTTACATTTACAGCCAAAGCAACTGAGGCCAGTGTATTATGTATGTTGTGTGTGTTCTAATGGTTGGTTTGACTGTTCTGAGGGATGAAAAATCCAAGTTTCCATGAGTAAAAAACCCTCTATCTCCATGTGAAACCAGCTAACTAACCGTCAGTTGAAAAGCCCTGATAAAGGTTCTTCAGTACCTCATGGTACATGCAGTATGTTCTCTGAAGATAAAATGATGTGCATATCTTATCCTCTCATTGACCATATTTCATTATAACAAAATCAGTGAGATGAAATTCATCTCCCAAATAAAAAATATAAAATATTCTTCAAAATACTTTTTAAATGGATGTCAAAACAGTGGGAAAAAGGATTGGGATATATCAGTGTGAATTTCATCAATCATGATAAAGCCATCATCATGAACAAAATTGAGGGCTAGAGTGAAATGGAACTGACAAGAGGCTGTTCAAAATCTTTCATTAAGTTATCCACAAGAATAGGAAAGGTAGGACTTCCGCTGCAACGCCCACAATCTGGTTGGGTTGTATAATTTGTTTTGATGAGTCTGAGATTAGAACAATGTCAAAAGGTTTCATTAGGTCTGGAAGAAAGCTTTTTGTTTTGTTTTTTTAAACAACTAACATATACTTAATGGAATATCACTAATATTCAAGCCAATCATTACTTACCACCACACACACACACTTGTAATGCTACATATATTTTTCCATAATGCACCTATGTTCTCAGTCTTGGTTTCTCCATGACTACAAGTCACATAGATGAAACTCTCTTTATCCTAAGCCAATCTCCTCCCTTTAATATAGGATCCTCCCATCTTCTAGGTGGCCCACCAGGTTTTCATTTTATGTCTGTGATACCATTCTGTTATTTTTGAAGTCCACTATTGTCTTTGTGTGTTACATGTCCTGCCCACCATTTCTTGTAATAGAAAACTTCTACCACATCTTTGAATCCAGATTTTTCCTTATTTCAATGTGTCTTATGTGATCTTTCTTGCTTATATTACATTCTTCTTTCTATTGCCCTTTGGGATGTTATTAGGCTTGGGTCTTCCTTTTTGGTTGTGTTCCATGTATTGTAGCTGGAAATCATTACCAACAGAATAGCACTGTAAAAAATATTCTGATCTCATTTTGATATCTATTTTTGGTTTCTGATGATGTCTTATCTGGTTAAAAGCTTTCCAAGAGTAGTCTTTTTGCATCTATTTATTTCATCTGATATATCACTGCCCATTTTGATTGCTTGTCCTAAATAAATGCAGCTCTTCACTCTGACTTAATTTGCAATTTGATTTGTTGGTCATGACAGTATACACTTTTATCCACTTTATCTTGTCAGGGTGGATTTCTAATCCTGCCATTCTATAGTGCAAATCCATTTCATTCAACACTATTTCTAGTTCAAATAGCTGAAAAGATATCAGAACCAGAAAAGGTATCAGCAAACAGGAGTATTTTAAGATTCTCTCCATATCTCACAACATATCATATAATGAATATAAACTAAATCTAGTTAATATAGCACAAGCGTGGCGAAGTGGCGCTAGCATCGCCGTAGCACGTGGCAGTGAATTTGAGCTGTGCAGAAGAAAGCGATTTTTAATCGGTGAATAGTCCGTTTTTCCCCCCGTTTTTCTACGTTTTTGAGTGCTAAATTGTTTCTCTGAATACGAGTGTACTTCAGTGGTTGTTTTTTGGAAGTTAGTTGCTGTCGCAATATAATATATTTTGGTTACCGTCGGAATCGAATGCATAACAATGGAAGACAAAACGAAGCTAAGTTTTCATTACTGTATGTAGTTATATTTCATTTGATTTAATTATATTTAGTACTTAAATGTTTTTTTTTTGCTTGTAATTGTTTGTACTCTTATTTATTTAACGGAATTTATTAATTGAATAATTATTAAAGATTACGCTACTCGGCAGTAGGGAATGATGGCGGATTCAGCAGCAGTCGCAAGTGGCGTATCGCCAAGTCCTCCGCCATTTAAGAACTCAATTATAAGCAATATCATAAGGGACTTTGTGGCATGCAGTACCTGCGGCATGTATGCGTCTCGGGAATTAGATATGTGGCTTGGGAAAGAGAGCGGAGAGCGTATGTGTGCAAAATGCAGGCAGTTGGAGGAAATAAGTGCATTAGAAATATCGATATCTGACTTTGTTGCTTCAGGAACGGGGAATGAATGTAGGAAGACAAGTAGTGTGATAGGAGAGAATGAAAAAAAGATATATATGAATGAGAATATAATAGTTGATAGTGTGGAAGGTGTGAGTGACTGTGAAAGTTTAGGAGATGGATTTGTTTGGGAGAGTGAATTTAGATTAAGAGTGACTGACCTGCAGAGGGAGATAGATGAGTTGAAAGAGGAGGTGGAATGTCTTGTGAATGAGAGTAGAAGTATGAAAGATAAGATTAGGAGAATGGAAGAGATAAATGCAAGGTGAATCAGAGTAGGAGAGAGAGAATTTAGGGAGTATGAGTGAGAGGTATGGGGGTGCTAGAAGAGGAGAGAATGGAAACAGTAGAAGAGGGGGAATGAGAGAGAGGTATGGGAATGCTAGCAGATGAGAGGATGGAAACAGTAGGAGAGACGGAATGAGAGAGAGATATGGAAGTGCTAGAAGTGGAAAAAATGGAAAAAAAATTGGTGGCGCAGATAGCATCAGCCTGGCCAAAAATTATTGGGATCACCGAGACATGGTTGACAGAAGGGGATATACAACAGGAATAGAAGTCGCTGGGTATAGCATTTTTCGTCAGGATAGGAGGGGAAAGTGTGGTGGTAGGGTACTGCTTATGATAAGTGATGAACTATGTCCTCTAAGAGTGGAGGCTTTGGAAGGAAGTGAGACAAGTGATTTTGAGAGCGTATGGTGTGAGGTAGAGGTAGGCAAGACAGGATATTTAGTGGGGTGTTGCTACAGACCCAGGAGCACAGAGGATGGGGACCAGGAGATGTTTAGACAGCTAAGTTTGCCAAGTGCAAGAAGAATGATTGTTATGGGAGATTTTAACTAAAGTAGTATAAATTGGAGAGAGAGAGGAAGATGCATGTAGCAATAGGGGAATGGAATTTCTAGAATTGTTGAGGGACAAATGTCTTAGGCACCATGTAACAGATGGAACCAGGGGTTCAAGAGTTTTGGATTTGATTATAGCATCAGAAGAGTTGATAATAACTGAGTTGATATCTCTCCCACCAATTGGAGAAAGTGACCATATGGTTTTGACTTGGAAAATGAATAGATATGCAGGAGTATCAAAGAGATGGGAACTTATGTGGAATTATAAGGCAGGTGATTATAATAGTTTAAGATGTCAACTTGGGGAATTTTCATGGAGGGAGGAATTGGAAGGCCAGGATATCATTAGTGCGTGGGAAATTGTGAAAGAATATTTGTTAGCAGCAATGGTAAATTGTATACCACGAGTGAGGAAGAGGACACAATTTGGAGTAAAGTGGATGACAAACAATATTAAACAGGAATTGCATGCGAAAAAGAGGCTATGGAAGAGATATAAGGAGACAGGTGAAGAGAAGATGCATGAAGAATATAAGACACAGGCCAGAAGAGTGACTAGTGTGGTAAGGAAAGCAAAACTGGAATATGAGAGGAGATTGGCCCTAAGATCCAAAGAAAATCCTAGGAAATTTTTTAGCTATGCGGCCAGTAGGAGAAGAAATGACTGTGGAAGAATGATATTGTGGGATAAAAATGGGAATAGAGTGACTGATGCAGAGGACATAGTGGAATTGTTCAATGAACACTTTATTGGAGTATTTTATCCTAGAGGAGTCAGTTTTAATGCTAGAGGGATAGGGCTGGTTCGAGGTTTAGAGGTACAGGAGGAGAGTGTGATTCAGATACTGAGTACTCTGGATGTCAGTAAAGCTGGCATCTGGATGGTATTTCACCACGAGTTTTGAGAGACTGTGCTAGGGAACTGACAGTGCCTTTAACCTGGCTTTTCAATGAAAGTCTGGCTTCGGCAAAGGTGCCCAGGGAATGGAAAGAAGGTAAGATAGTGCCATGGCATAAGGGTGGTAACAGACTAGAAGTGTCTAATTATAGGCCAGTCTGTGTGTCATCAGTAGTTGTTAAGATCTTGGAGAAAGTAGTGAGGGACCGTATACAGCATTGGGCAGATGAGGGTAATGTTATCTGTGAGAGTCAACATGGATTTGTGAAAGGGTGCTCTTGTTTTAGCAATATGCTAGCCTTTTATAATAAAGTTACAAGAACATACTGCAATTTTCTTAGACTTAGCAAAGGCATTTGAGAGGGTGCCACATGATAAGCTGATATTTAAGTTGCAGCACATGGGTCTGGATGTCAGATTGGTCAACTGGATTCAGGATTGGCTGTCTGATAGGTATCAGAGAGTTGCGTATGGTGGAGCAGTTTCAAGGAGGCAGAGGGTTACAAGTGGGGTCCCACAGAGCTCAGTACTAGGACCTATATTGTTTAACCTTTATATCAATGACATTGCCAGTGGATTGCAAGGGGATATTCAGTTGTTTGCTGA
This sequence comes from Typopeltis vanoorti, assembly GCF_054136105.1. Taxonomy (NCBI): domain Eukaryota; kingdom Metazoa; phylum Arthropoda; class Arachnida; order Uropygi; family Thelyphonidae; genus Typopeltis; species Typopeltis vanoorti. The sequence continues at coordinate 37,841,581 of NC_143553.1, forward strand.
TGATGCGAAGCTGGGAAGGATCATTAGTAATAGTGCAGATGTGGTAGCCTTGCAAGAGGATTTAAATAAGCTAGATAGATGGGCAAATGAATGGGGGTTGTCAGTTTAATGCAGCAAAATGTAAGGTCTTGAGGTTTGGGAAACATCGATGGGATGCTGCATACTCTATGGGAGGAGTTATACTGGAGGAAGTAGGGGGAGACAAGAGATCTGGGGTTGATGATTGATAGAAACCTGAAGTTTAGGGGACATATTGCAAAGGTGGTGAAAGTAACACAGAGGATTGCTGCAATTATGAGAAGGACACTGACCTGCAGAGAAAAGAGGGTTATCATTCCGTTGTATAAGTCTCTGATCAGACCACACTTGGATTATTGTTCTCAGATTTGGTCCCCAGGATTTGAAGGGGATAAATTAACTGTGGAAAGGATACAAAGACAGATGACAAAGATGGTTTCAGGACTGTACAAGCACAGTTATGAGGATTGGCTGAGGGAATGCGGACTGCAGAGTTTGGTGGATAGAAGAAGGAGAAGTGATATGATTGAGACTTTTAAACTGTTGAGAGGTGGTTACAGGGTTGACACTGGGGAGTTCTTTCGCTTGGTTGAACAGTGGGAAGGAGTGATGACAAGAGGCTATCCCTGGAAGTTACGAAAGGAAACTGTGAGCAAGAGGGTAAGGAGTGGTTTCTTTGTGTGGAGGGTGGTTGAACCATGGAATGCATTGCCTGATGGAGTGGTGGGAGTGAGAACGGGCAATGAGTTTAAGGAGTGGTATGATAGATTGTGTTTCTTAGTGGGGGGGGGGGGGGGGACTTCCCCTCGATGAGTCTTGACAGACTTTATGTTCTTAGGAAGGACCTCCCAAGACGAGTCTTTTGACTTCATGGAGGCCTGAATAATAATAATAATAATAATATATTAATAGTACTTGTAAATGCAGTTTGGAAATGTAATATTTAAATTGAGATATAGCTAATACCTAATAATTAATATCTGAATAAAATAAATAATATTGTTACCAGTTCTGGTCTCCACTTCTTAAGACAGATGATGCCAAGCATAGCCTCTCTCTCATAGACCAAATGTCAGTTGGTGTTTGCTTCAGTTTATATCCTATTTAGATGTAAAAAAAAAAAAAAAAATACACGATTAACATAACAAAAGAATATTTCAAAATTAAAAAAAACTATTATATTTGATATTTCTTGGAAATGGCATAGAACTACTTGGAGCTATGGCTGTAGCAACTTCTTTCACTACGTGTTATTCCTGCTTCCTATGCAGGGTCCGCATGTTACTTAGATGCGACTTCTTGTTAGTACTACTCCCAACCGACCTGTTGCCTGGTCTGCTGCTGGGGGGGGAATATATTTTTGACTGTAGAGGCGTATGTTCACGGGGCTGGTTTGCGGGATGAAAAACGCCAGATAAACTGGCAGAAAAAACCCTACTACCCATGCCCAAGACCGGCTAACTTGGCTATGCATGAGGAAAATCCTCAAATTACTCACGTTTATGACGGGAATCAAACCTGGGACACTCCTTCCCCAGACATATGGTTGCGAAGCGCAAAGCCACTAGGCTAACCGCATGGACCTATGGATGTAGCAACTAATATCATGAAATCCATATATTATGTCTTAATCTTGTTCTCTAGCTCTGTGTGTGTGTTCTCTCTCTCTCTCTCTCTCTCTCTCACACACACACACACACACACACAGAGTCAAGCAAGTTTCCTGGAGAGGGAGAGTCATACATCTTCTGCATGAGACCAAATAACTTCTCAACTGAAAAGTTCTGAAATGTAATATGGAGGTACTTAATATTCTCAAAAAAAATGAAAAAACATGCTTAACAACTGTGTATATCAAAACCAAATGTATACATCAGGATCCATAAAAAATAAGGTAGCAAGCACTCTTATGTGATGGACTTTATTCTGATATGCATAAACACATAAGATGACTTTGGTAGACATCACTTTTCCATAGAGTTGCCAATGATGTTTATGAATTTGTCCAACCACAGTATATCTATCCTAAAATAAAAAAAATAACTACCAAATATCTTTAACCAGTAAATGAGAGCATTCTACACACTGATATGCTAGCTATCTGTTGCTTTTGGTAGTCTGAAGAGATGGAAATCACTGGGTGCACAATCAAGGGTTGTATTATTCAGAATTTTGTAACAATGTTGTACCACCACTTATAGGCTAGAAATGCATGACACAATATTACTGTGTAGAATAATGATGCCCTTCCCCTGCCACACACACACACACACAGTAATCCAAGTTAATTAATACAGTTTGTTATTTCAACAACCTGATGTTTGATAAAGTTCAAATGAAACTGCTTTCTACAATAAAATGAGAGTGGAGATGAAGAAAGTAAATGGCTAAATGAAAACACTAGATGTTGCACAGACATTTGACAGGATGCTGCACTGAACCCTATTAGATAAACTGAAGCAAATGGAAATAAATATTAAACCGTAACATGGAGAAGAGGGCAGATAATGGACAGACATCAAAAAACTATATATATATAGCAGAGTGGAATAAAGAAGGCAGTTGACCAGTGGTGTGCCACAGAGCTCTACACTTTGGACCATCTGCTGTTTAATTTGCATAATAATTATACTGAGGATGATTTGGGAGGGGGGGGAATAGCCTGTTGTTTGATGACTATGCTGAATAGGACAACAATGAATAAAGGTAGTGCAAGAAATATACAAAGCGGGGCAGGGGGGGGGGGTTGATGATGGACAGGAAGTTGAAGTTCAGAAGACAGACAACACAAAGGATCACTTGTATGTTGAAAAACACATTAACAAGGAGGAGGTGGAATAAAAAAGTTATCCCTCCATAAAGAGGGATAATAACTTTTTTTATTCCTTCATTCATGAAACTGTATTTGTACTACAGTGTCAGACAGTCACAAGGTTTCCTGGGGATGAGGAAAATGGTGGAGGATTCAGAGGTGCATGACCTTTTCACCACTGTTTCAAAGATGTTAAATCTTTGAAAAAACAGTTTCTTATGAGGACAGACTGAAGATTTGGAACTTACAAAATTTGGTTGATAATGTTAGATCTTGAATGGGAGAATTTATTTGTTCAAGATTTAACAAGTCTAACATATCAGCAAGGAGAAACTTGTACTTAAGCTATCAAAAGGATTGTAAATAGGGCTATAAATACCTTTGAATATAGAATTATATAAGAAAACTTGTTTATTTAAATCTAAGTAAAGATTTCCAATTTTGTATATTGTAACCTATAACAGGGTATTCTATGTGAAATGAGATGTTTATCAAAGTGTAAACAAAAGTCCAAAGTTCGCAGGCAGACTGTTCGGGTGAACGTTTGGCTTGAGGCATAAGTATTTACATGGAAAGCGGCGCTACTTCGTTTTCCCGTGAAGATGCTACACAAGGCGATGCGGTGTACCGGATGATCTCGCAGGCAAAGGAGAGGAGTGCCGAGAGGAAGAACATGGCAGTAAAGAGGGTGCCAAAAATGTAGAATAAAAGAGGTTTGCTCCCCTCTCTCAGACCTTTTTTCGGCTTTTTGTCTTGTTCTCCTGACCCTTTCTGGGTGTTTTAAGTGGTTGAACGTGGGGCCTCTCTCTCTCTCTCTCTCTCTCGTCTTCTGATGAATTCCGGATCACCCTGAGATGTTAGATGTTGGCACCCACAGTTCCAGCGCCCTGACTAACTCTCTCCTCAGGACGGAATTCCTGAACTGGCAACTCTGACGAGGACTGGCGCCATCAGAACCAAGCAGATGTAGGCACATCGCCAGACATTCAGTAAAGCCAATCAGGATGACCTCTATGAGTAACCACGTGTATAAAGGCCTAGCAAAGAAGTTCTGACCCCAAATTCAAGGACGAAGGATCGTGCTGTGTAAGATGAAAATGTAAATTAAGTGACGGATCTGTTAATCTTCTCAAGAGCTGGTAAAATACAGAATTTTGTTATTCCTTTCCCACTTAGAGTGAAGAAATGTTATATAGTTAGTGAGCAAGGACAATATAGTATAGAACTCTTAGGTGATTATTGATGATAGCAGTGGCTTAACTCCACTGAGCATTTTGTTAGAGAAAGTTTATAGATGATTTGTGACAAGTATATTATGTGAATAACTAACATAATTTAGAAGAGAAATGAATGGATGAAATTTAAGATTTGTATAATGTGTAGTTTAATGCTTAATCTTATGGAAGGAGTTAATGATTGTATCCATTTGTGTTTTAGTTGGTTTAACTAGTTTTTGCTTTAGAATGACATAAAATTGATTTAAGTGCGTGAATGTAAGATGTATAACTTTAAGATCTCAATAAATGTGTTTTCCCCCCCCCCCCCCCACCCCCCCCCCCCCCCACCCCCCCCCCCCCCCACCCCCCCCCCCCCCCACCCCCCCCCCCCCCCACCCCCCCCCCCCCCCACCCCCCCCCCCCCCCACCCCCCCCCCCCCCCACCCCCCCCCCCCCCCACCCCCCCCCCCCCCCACCCCCCCCCCCCCCCACCCCCCCCCCCCCCCACCCCCCCCCCCCCCCACCCCCCCCCCCCCCCACCCCCCCCCCCCCCCACCCCCCCCCCCCCCCACCCCCCCCCCCCCCCACCCCCCCCCCCCCCCACCCCCCCCCCCCCCCACCCCCCCCCCCCCCCACCCCCCCCCCCCCCCACCCCCCCCCCCCCCCACCCCCCCCCCCCCCCACCCCCCCCCCCCCCCACCCCCCCCCCCCCCCACCCCCCCCCCCCCCCACCCCCCCCCCCCCCCACCCCCCCCCCCCCCCACCCCCCCCCCCCCCCACCCCCCCCCCCCCCCACCCCCCCCCCCCCCCACCCCAGATTTGGGGCCTCCCTCGATGAGTCTAATGACTCCCTGGAGTTGCCCGTAATAATAATGATGATAATGATGATAAGTATTTTTGATGTATGGGAAATGGGGCTTACTGTTCTAAAATCCTTGCAGTTCACTGCATTACTTTTCTTTGGTATAGGTATAAATATTAAGGTCATAAAGGTCATAAAATCTTTTGCTAATTATAAATTAAATTTATTATTTCAGTTATTTCTTCAGTTCCTTTCTTCTGAAGTTGTTTCAGGAATTCTGCAGGTATTTCATCTATTCCTTCTGCCTTTCCACATTTTAGTTATTTAATAGCCATTTCTACTTTTGTCTTTAAAATCTCTGGGCCTAGATCATCTTTATTTACCTTCTTTATATCTTCTAATGGCAACTCATTTGGTCTATTTTTCCTTGTCATATAGATCTTCAATGTATTACTTCCATCACATTAGGATTTTATCTTCTTCAGTTATGATTTTTGCATTCTTATTTTCTATGCCTCTAGCTCGAATTCCATTTCTCTTGTGATTTATGCTTCTTGCTTTTTCATACAAAAGATCATACCTTCCCACTCTCTCATAATTTTCCATTTCTTCACAGTTTTTTAAGCCAATCTTCTCTACTTCCCTTTTCAATTTGTCATTCAGGGTTCTATATTGCATTTTCCCTTCTGTGGTGTCTTTATTTTTCCATTTTCTTCTTTCTTTCTTCCATTAGAGAAATCATCTCATTAGTTATCCAAGGTTTTTTTTATTCTTTTAGATCTTACATATCCAATTTCTTCTTCTACAATCTTCTTTATTTAATTTTTTAACTTGTTCCCATTTCTTTTCTGGATCTTCAGTTTTTGACAAAACTTGTTTCCAATCTATTTCCAAATTCCTTGGTATTTTTTAATTTCTCTAAGTTCAATTTTTTCCTTTTCATAGCTTCATTAATTTCTATGAATAGTAGGTTGTGGTCAGAGTAAATATCAGCCCCAGGATACATGCATGCATTTTTTTATACTATTCTTATATCTTCGCTTTACTATAATGTAATCAATTTGATACCTATCCGTATCTCCTGTTTTTTTCTGGGTGTATAGTCTTCTCTTAGATTTTTTTAAGCCAAGTATTCATAATTATTAGCTTATTTTCTTTACAGAATTCCACTAACCTTTCCCCTCTCTCATTTCTACCATCTAGTCCGTATCTTCCTACTACACTCCCATCCTCTTCTTCTCCCACAACTCCATTTCAGTCTCCCATTGTAATCATATAGTCTTTTCTTTTTTCTTTATTGATTAGTTCTTGTAATTGTTCATACATTTCCTCTATTTCATCTGAATAATCACTTGTTGGCATATATACCTGCATTATTGTTATGTCCGCAGGTTCAGCCTTCAATTTTATCACCATAATCCTGTCATTCAGACATTTTATGCTAATAATGCTCTTTGCTGTTTCATGCAGACATTTTATGCTATTCACTATAAAAATCACCTATTCCTTCCCATCTGACTTCACAGAGCCCTATGATATCAATATTTCCTTTGTTCATTTCTTGTTTGAGATTTTCTAATTTTCCACATCTGTTCATTGTTCTCACATTCCACGTTGCAATTCTGATTCACTGACAATTTTTCATTTTCAGTTTGTTTATAGCTTGTTTTAAGTCACTTTTAAAGGTTTTATCAGGAGAAACATCAGCTCTTGAAGTGTTCTTATTTCCTGATATTGTATTCATTCCAATGTGCACCTTCTTTTCCTATCTGTGCCAAGAAATGCCACCTTGGTTTGCCAGGCTGGTAGCTGCCCCCTTATAAGTTCTTTTCATTGTTACTAATTTTTTTTTTTTTTATAAAGGTATTTATTATATAACGAGAATCAACTGTACAACACAAATCAGCATTATTGGTGGTCACTTGCAAATAAGTATGACTGGCTTCCAAAACACTCATGTACTTGTGATATCTGCAGGAGGCACTAATACGAAGGCACATTTCCCAATATAATCTGTTATGCTACAAGACAGCCACAGCTTTCTTGTTCATACCAATGCTTCAGTTCTTTTTATGTCTGTCCTGATGTGCTTTTGTCACCTCTTGTTCTCTGGCCTTTGTCAGTTCAGATCTGTTTTGTGAGGCACATCTGGAATACACATGACAATCCATGTGCATTGTCTTTCCAGCAAAGATTTCCTCAAAGATGGTGGTATTTTTCTAGGTTTCTCAGGTGCCTGCAGTAAGTGGTCCACATTTTGCAATCACAGAGATAACAATCATAGGATAACAATAGCATATAAACCAAGCTGGCACTCATACAGCATAGATGCTGCTATCATTCAAGAGTTGTTTTCTCAATTGTCAATAGCTAGACTAGTGCATTTCAAATGCAAAATTGAAATTTCTGATTAGTATCAGTTTGCTAAGAGAGAGGTAGGAGATGAGTTTCATCGCTGAGTGTGAGACTACCACTCACTTAATGAGGGTCTGAAATAGCTTGTAAAAGCTAAATGTTTGGTCTCTGGGTAGGGTTTTCTGGATAATGTAAAAAAACTGAATAAAAAATACAAAAAAAATTATAAAAATTAATTTTAAAAAATTCTTAGCTTACCCAAAGGCTTCAATCTTTCATGAGTAGAATCACATTCAAAAAATAAATAAGAAAGATATGGGAAATGATTTGCATTTTCCACGATCACTTCATCCACCTGAATGAACATGTAGTTATACCGAATCAGATGCAACAGATTGGTGAAGCACTTTTTTGACATTTATACTAATTTTTTTTGCAGGCTTGTTTGACTATGTATGAATCGGTGTAGACTAAGTCAAGTTCAAAATGCAAAAGAACTAATTCCACATCTAGGCTGCAAATCAGATTGAACTTAATTACCTAGAACAACAGGGAGAGAGAGTGTGTGCGTGTCAATCCATTCCACTTATTCTCCATGCAAATAAATCCCCATCCCCTTTAACATCTCTACTGGCATGGGTGGATGAAATAGTGAGACCAAATTGCACTTTTTATCCATATAATTCAATATGGTGTTACAGAATTATATCCAGATTTGGCTGGATGCCTATAGATGTCATGGCCTATTGGGGTATTAATATCTTAAAAGGTTCTATCATGTCCTCCCTCTTTTCCACTTAACTAAACTTTGCAACGCATAAACCTTCAACCTATCCTCATAGGGAGCATTCCTCAGACCTGTCACCAGCTTAGTCACTCATTTCTGAATCTTCACCACCACCTCCTGGTCCCCAAGAAACCAAATCGATAGTGAAGATATGACCGAATCACAGCTTTATAAAAAGGGATAAAAACTTCTTTATCTTTACTTGTTGGCATGTTTTTCAACATCCAAGTAATCCTTCGAGCCACTTCACATGCAGTTAACTCTTGAACAACGTGGGAGTTAGGGGAAATCAACCCCCCCACATTGTTCGAAAATCTGTGTATAACTTTTGACTCCCCAAAAACTTGACTACTAATAGCCTACTGTTGATCGAAGTCTTACCTATAACAAACATCTGATTAACACATTTTGTATGGTATATATGTATTATATACTGTATTCTTACAATGAAGTAAGCTAGAGAAAAGAAAATATTATTAAACAAAATCATAAAGAAGTGAAAATACATTTACAGTATTGTACTGTATTTATCGAGCCTCCATAGCTCAGTCAGTATAGATGAAGCCCTTTAGTTGGAAAGACCAGAGTTCGATTCCTGTCTATGATGTGAGGAACCTTTATCTGGTCTCTTTCGACTAAAGGTGAGTTAGATGGTCTCATATGGAGGTAGAGGGTTTTTCGTCCCTCAAAACAGGCAAACAACTGGCTCTGTGAACACACATGGATTACAGTCACGAATACTTACAAATGTGGAAGAGATAGGGTCCTCACCACATGTTGTTACGTCCGTAGTTAACCTCCTAGATAGGAGATGATCCAAGAATTGAAACTGCATTTATCAATGCCATAAGTTTACGTCATCTGTTTACAAGATGAATCTTATGTCTGTCAGTATCTACATCATACATATCGTATACTGCCTTATACGATACAAAACACTGTAGATGCTATACATATTACTAATACTCAATATCAAAAATTAAAAGAAAATGAGAAAAAGAAATTCATATTTATTTATAGGTACAGTAATCCCTAGATTACTGCACGCCCGATTAGTGCGTCATTTTTTTTCGATACCCAAATTCGATTAGTGCGCATATATACATCTTAAAAATAAATGTTACAGATTTTAAAAATTTTCTATTTTAAAAAAAATCACTCACCAGAAAGAAATTATTTAGTTACTTATTTAAAACATTTTACAAAGTTATTTTTAATGGCAAACTATATACTACTTCCATGTACACTATGTTCCAAATTTTTACCGCCAAAATTTATGTCGTCTGCTATAGTATGCCCACAGATTCGAGACCCTTCGACACTTCTGCGCATGTCACAAAAAGGAGAATCCATTCCGATAATAAGGTAATCAATCCGTCATCTGGGATGAGTTGTTTATTATCACACTTCGGAAAATTAACTTCTCTTTCATGATCATTGTAGTTTTTAAAGTGGTAACTATTTTGTTTGTATAACAGTTGGGAAATTTTATCTATAAAGCATGTGATTTCACATGTTGGCGACCAATTTGTATGTCCTTCATTTCTTTCTCCCCTTCAATGATAATGTCCAAGAGTTAATTAAATCTCATTCTGAAGAATAGAGCGATTCCGAACTACTAAATTTAGATGCACAGTGGGAAGATCCCGAAGAATATGAAGAAAATTTAACCACTGATAGTCAGCCAAAAGAGATTTCACAGAAACAATCTGAATATGTTTTTCATACAATCGAAGTTTTTAAGCAGCAATGCTTAGAGGCACTGACCCTAATGAAGAGTGAAGCAGCAATATTTGCAGAAGAGTAGGAGAGGCAATAGGGCAATACCGTCGGTTGTATGAAAAAAAGAAACAAAATGCCCGGCAAACCACGTTAGCTCAATTCTTTGTTAAGAAGTAGAATAATAAAATTTATATTCTAAATATGTTTTATTGTCTTTCACTTCATGGTTTTCCTATAACTAGGCCCTGAGACATACATTAATTCTTTTATAAAAAAAATTAAGGTTCAAAAAAGAAATCTGAGGAATGAATTATACATTTTCCCATAGGTTATTATTATTATTGTTGTTGTTCCGGGCAACTCCAAGGAGTCGACAGACTCTTCGAGGGAGGCCCTAACATCATGTCAAGAACAACTATTCGACATTCACACAGTATCTATCATACCTTGCCTTGAACTCATTCATGGTCGTAGCACCCACAACAGACTCTGGAAGCTTATTCCACTCATTCACTACTCTCCAAGTAAAAAACCTAGCTCTAACACCCTTGTCAACCACGTTCTTGCCCAGCTTCCATTCATGGCCCCTAGTCCTCCCACTAGCAGTCATATTTTCAAAAATATCTTCTGGATCAATCTTATAGAAACCCTTAAGTAATTTGAATGGCTCAATCATATCACCCCTTTTCTGCCTATCGACCAATTTTTGCAACCCACAAATCTTCAACCTGTTCTCATAAGGTTCATTCCACAGACCTGCTATCATCTTGGTCACTCATCTCTGGATCCTCTCCACGTCCTCTCATCAAAAAGAAACCCTGGCACCCATATCTGGGCACAGTAGTCTACATGGGGTCTTATCAAGGCTCGATACAGAGGAACAATAACTTGTTTGTCTCTGCTTGTTAAAGTATTTTTCAGAAGCCAAGTGATTTGATGAGCTGATTTAGCCACTTTTGCACTGTGCCCCCTAAACTTCAATTCTCTATCCACCAAAACTCCCAAATTCCTGGCCTCGTCGGTTTCCTGGAGTACAGTTCCACCAATGTGATATACTGCTGCTAATCTTTTCACCCCAAAATGCATACCCTTTCATTTTGACACATTAAATTGACATCCATTCTCCTTAGCCCAGTCCTCCGAACTATCCAAATCATCCTGTAAAATTTTGACATCCTGTGCACTCATAATTGCTCTACCCAACTTTGCATCATCAGCAAACAAGTGAACACTTCCTCTCAAATCCTTTCCTATATCATTGATGAACAAATTGAAAAGCAGTGGTCCAAGAACAGAACCCTGTGGCACTCCACTAGTCACAAGCCGTCTTTTAGACTCCACTCCTGAATAAACCACTCTCTGGTATCTCTCCTTCAACCACCCTCCTATCCATCTCACCAACCCTATATCTATCCCCATCTGCTCCAGTTTACTGATTAGGGTTCTATGTGGTATACTATCAAAAGCTTTGGCAAGGTCCAGTAGTATTACTGTAAACCCATTACCCCCTATCCAGTTCAGCCGTCACTGTGTTATAAAACGTGAGCAAGTTACTGAGGCATGATCTACCCTTCATAAAACCATGTTGTCCCCCATACAATATCCCATTTTCATCTATCCAATCCTATATTCTTTTCTTGACTAATTTCTCTAAGACCTTGACAATGATTCCTGATATGCTAATCAGTCGGTAATTTGCAACAGCAGTCTTGGAAACACCTTTATGCAGTGGAACTATTTTCCCCTCTTTCCACCCCCTCGGGACTAACCCAGACCTGAGACTCAAATTAAACAAAATGGTCAAGGGTACTGACAATTCTTTAGTTGCTTCTCGTACAACACAAGCTGGTATACCATCCAATCCCACAGATGTATTGACATTGAGGTTATGCAATAGACTACTCACCTCCACTTCATTCACCACAAATCACAAGGTTATTATATTCGATTAGTGCACCTGTTTTAAAGAATGCATTAGGCACACTAATCGAGGGATTGCTGTATAACAATTCATGAATTCATAATGAAGAAGCAGCTATATGATTGCTTTATGGTAGCCTAGTGCAATCAATACAATTGTTTTGTCGTTGCCTAAGCCTATACACTAATCATTATAAAATTTATTTAATGTTAATTAAACAACCAATTAACTAATTAATAACAGTTAAATTTATGCAGTGATGATTTAATACTGCATCTTTACGTTTACATTTCTCTGAACTGCAAATGACCATGTACGGTCTGTAAGTGTTTGCGTGCATAAGTTTTGATAAATTTTAACTTTTTTATGTAATAGATTTGCTTATACTTTATGGTAGTAAATGATAAAATAGACTAGTGTCTACATATATTTTATGCATCAACTTTTCTTAAAAAAAACATGTATAAGTGGAACCGTGCAATTCAAACCCATGTTCTTCAATGGTCAACTGTATATATTTTATATGCATTATTTTTATATATATATATATATATATATATACACACACACACACACACAAATTTAGTAGCTTATTAGAATCTCAACTAATAGCATTCAGACAACTGAAAGAATCTGTATGTGGCTTGAAAAAATATTTGTATTTAGAGTCCGTTAATACAAAATTACTATAAAAATAATATAATAAAATAATAAACATTTTCATAAAAATATAAAAAATATAGAATAAAAATTAAGAGACATGAAAACTTTCAAATATGTCTTATGTGATTTTTTATCCCCTCTTCGTAAGTAAATTGCATGAGAATGGCTACCTGATTACCAACTTGTTTTAAATGAAAATTAATTTGTGACAAAGATATTTATGACTAACTGCTACTAATTAAATACTTTTAGAATGACTACTTAAAAGAAAAAGCAACCTTTTTATAGCTTCTCATAATTCATACACTTTTTGGAAAAAAGTCAACAGACACTACAATGTGAGGAACAAACAATCATGATATCCACCTTAATAAGAAGTAGGACCTCCTTTTGCTGTGATGACTACAGCAATCCTATGGGGCATACCTTCCACAAGTGTGCCCCATATGATAGCAATCAATAGGAATTTGGACCATTCTTCCTGTAGGAATGTAATGAGGTGAATAAAGTGACTTCACATGCAAACTCTGTTTGCTTATGCTTGGATAAAGGATGAAACCAAGATATAATTTCTTGGCATCTTTAATTTATAGCATAACCAAGTGAAAAAAACTTTCAACAGTACTCTTTTAGAGTATGAGCCTCTTCTGATATTATACACACAAACATCTCTTTCAAAAAACCTTGAATGAATTTTGCACAATAATGTATACTTAATGAAATTGTAATGACAATTATGCATTATTATGTGCCTTATACATTAAAATCATGTATTATCTGGACACTCACATCAGCAGTAATTTAATATCTAGAAAGGATTCGAAATCGGTCATTTCCGTGGTTGGACATACAGATAACTAATTCACATTACAAGACAGATACTAAGTTGTTTCTGAGTGGTTGGATAATGTACAGTAACATGTGACAGATGTATTAAGAGATTAATACAAAAGAAGTGAGATACTGAGGGTCTGCAGAAAGTGTGATATGTTAATAGACTGCAGTAATTTGAATGAAAGTCATGAATGCGAAGTGAAAAATATCAGACAAAAGGCAGTAATTGGTGTAAAACTGAGAATGACAGCTGGAGTGTAAGAATCAGAATAGGAGTACAGGGAATGAGAAAGTGAATCCAAAAATTACTGAAAAAGGAAAAGAAAGCGTAAATGTGGAAGCAAAAGTGAGCCTGATTGATGGTGCAAGAGCTAGTGTAACTGTGAGAATGGAAGAAAGCATGAATGACAGAGCAACAGCAGGAAGACTGTAATAAATTTAGTTTAATCCTTTATCCAAGTGTAAGCAAACAAAGTTTGCACCTGAAAATATCTTCAGGACTGAGGTAAGGTAGTGCAACACCAGGAAACTCCAAGCAAAGGTGGACCAAGCTCTCATCACTCCTTGTCTAGGTATCTCCCATAATGCAAAGAACATCTCCTTGCAGACATGTATACTGCTATGCATTAAGGGAAGGGCCACTACCCAGACCGGTTTCAACCTTTATTGAGGTTTCGTCAGTGGGAGGCAGACACAAACATGGAGATACTAAGGCAGAAGCAATAGGAGAGATCATATTTACCTATAGGAGTTGCCAACAGGTGTACCACCATATTAGTGAATTACTCTGGATTTAGAGAAAGATGTTGGAAGTTTATTTTTCACTTGGTTAGACTATAATAAATTTAGTTTAATCCTTTGTCCAAGTGTAAGCAAACAAAGTTTGTGCCTGGAAATATCTTCAGGACTGAGGTAAGGTAGTGAAATTGGTCTGGATAGTGGCCCTTCTCTTAATGCATAGCATTATACATGTCTACAAGGAGATGTGCTTTGCATTATGGGAGATACTGAGACAAGCAGTGATGAGAGCTTGGGCCACCCTTGCTCAGTTGCCTGGTGTTGCACTACCTTACCTCAGTCCTGAAGATATTTTCAGGCGCAAACTTTGTTTGCTTACACTTGGATAAAGGATTAAACTTAATTTATTATAGTCTAACCAAGTGAAAAATAAACTTCCAGCAGGAAGACTGCTGGAATGCAAGAACTAAATAATGAAATGATCAAGATAAGAAATGAGATCAGGCATATACAAAATAAAATTAGACACATGTAGATACAAACAAATGAAATCAGGAGGGCAGGAAACTGTTGCTGAGATCCTGGCAAGTTCTCTCTCAAAATGTCTGCACTAACTCTGCAATCAACAACTACGTCCATTAGGGTCTGACAAACAGCATGTTCTTTATCTTTCATCTTCCGGATTTTATCCCAGACAGTTTTTGTACAGGTTGTTTGAATAATCAGTGATGAAAATGTAATCCAGGATTGTTTTTCACTCTGAGGTCTCACATAATGTGATCTGGCCAAAGCATGTTTAAATGATATCAAGCATGCTGTGTTAGGATATCTACAATATATCCCGTGCTCTATCTTGATCATTTTTGGCTCCTTGGCAATCTTGGTCCCACCAAGGCTTAGAATGGAGTGGAAATCAGGATGATGTTTTTTGAACTCTTGCAGTGACTGCATGGACAATACAATTTGTGACATACTTCACTGCTTCATTAATAAGTATATTGCTGACTGCTACAATATTAAATTTTGCAAGATGGGAAAATGCATTCCAGTCAGCCTGGTGCATTTTCAACATGGGCATCCATATAGGAGACATGGTTCATGTGAAGACAGTGCTGATAACAGCTAAATGAAAACTTCCATATGTTTTCATCAACATCCCATGTAAGCAGTGGAAAAAGGGCAAGGGAGCAGATTGCAAGATCCACTGCTAAATAAGAGTGGTAGGGCATGTGAAAGAAGGTATCTGCTCCATTATTAATAAGAGAGAGGTCACGGTTGTTGAGCATTCACTCAATGATACAAGCTCGTTTATTTGTGTTGTGGCTACCAAACTGAGTGTTTTGTCGATAAAGTCGCACATTAGGAAAATGACTTGAGGAAGTTCATTATGAGATGATCAATTTCTGTTTCATTTAATTTAGAACAAAGCAGTAAATACACTCAATGGGAAAAACATTAGATGCCAGAAAAAACACTGATATCCCACCCCTCATGCAGAGTGAAATGTACCCAAACTGAATGCAAATGGTAAATTGGCAGACATCAGGGCTTCCTAACAGTGTATCGCAATCAACAAACATGGATAAATGTGGTGATCTTAGCAACTTTGATCATAGACATATGATCAACACAAGACTGATGAGTCATTCTATCACCCAAATGGTAAGATACCCTAGAGTTCTTGAGGACAACCGCATCAAGAGTCTATTGTGAGTATACCATCAAAAGATGTACCAGTGCCTTGCGAGCAAGCAGTTTATGACTGCATGCCATTGATCACCATGATCATGTAGACTGTCTAGGCTAATACAGACCAACTACAGAGCAACAGCAGCACAAATCACATCCACCTTAAATGTCGGAGGTCTAAGCAGCATCAGCAAGCAAACGGTATGGCATACCCTGATTACCATGTGATGCAGGAGCCGACACCCTAATCATGTAGTACTACTGTTGACAGCAGGTCATCAGCCATTGCACCTCGCCTGGTGCCAGGACAATCAATAGCAAACCTCTGCAGAGAGGACCAGAGTTGTGTGGTCTAATAAATCCAATTATCTTTTATATTTTTATATTCCAATTATATTTTTCCGGGCAGCGGAAAACTTGTCTCTAAAACTAGCAGACCTCTTTGATACTTTGCTTATCCTTTCGGGCCACGGAAACTTCTCTAAACCTAGCGGCACTCTTAGATATTAACTTTAAAGGTGTTATCTGCAGAGCTTGTAAACAACTTTCTTGTGCTCTTACACATAGCTATATACAAAGTTCCAATGGCAAAGCATTGCCTTTTGTTTTTGACATTAAAACAGTAAATACAGTCACTTCCCATAGGGTTAACTACATCAATATTTAGCAAAATATACATAGAAACAAATGAGACTTGACCTATGTAAAAATCGATCTAAAGCGCTTTGGTATTTTTAAGCTACATCGAATTTTACAAGAGGAAGAGATGGACACTGGTCATCCATACTTCCCAAAATCTATTGAGAAATATAAACTCAATAAGGGCAAGTCCTCAATCTCCTAGAAACCAGACAATTCTACAAAGCCTAAATAATAGGTCAATTTTTACAGTGGAACTGCTGTAGATTTTGAAAGAATATCAATGATATCAAGCAAATGCTGTAGAAACACCAGTTTTTTTTGTTTGTTTGTTTCTGTTTGCAGGAAACTTATTTAAAAACCAGTGAGGATCCTATCTTCAGGAATATCACTCTTGTATCCAAGGACAGAACTGGAGATGGACCTGAACATGGTGAAGTAGCTATTCTCATCGACAGTCATACTCCTTTTCATCATGCACAGCTTAATACTGCTCTGGAAGCAGTAGTGATTCGCTTATCTGTTGGGATTTCTAATCACAGTATACCGAATATACAATCAATGGACAAAATTTTAGAGATAGTTATCTAATAACTTGTTGATTCTCCTCAGCCTGTACTCTCTGAGGCATTGACTCCACCAGATGCCAGAGGTGTCACGGAGGTAATACTGTAAAATTCAATGCAGCATAAATTTTTCTATTTTTTATTACATCGACATTTACAGGAGTCTCATCCAAAATTCACAAAAAGTAAACTTGTAAATTTTATATGTAAATAATACTAACAGCCCATATATTAAAACTCAGAGGAATTAGCATGATAAAGTGTGTAAAATAGAAAATATATGAATGTGTTAAATTCAAGGGAAATGCCGTAGAAATCAGAAATGTATTCTAATTGTCTAAGTTTGTAATGCCAAAAGCCCATGTATAGAAACTCAGAGGAATTAACATGCTAAATAGAGTAAACAGAAGATGTCTTAAAATGTTATGTTCAAGTACAATGGCTTTGAATTTGGAAATATATTGATGTTAGCATTTAGTATAAAGGATACCTATTGTATCCAAAGTCAGTCTGATACTCTTCAGGGAGAGCTAGAAGTCTGCACCTTCAAGAAGGTTAAGAGTTTGCATGTGAAAGTATGGGGGATCTCAAATCTTAGTTCAAAGTTTGTGCTGGAATGTTTGGGGGTCCCAAACCTTCACCCAAGGTATCCGTGAACTCTCTAAAGTAAGAGCCCAAGCCCTGGAAATCAAGGAATCCAGGAAATCTGTAAAGGAAGTATGAACAAGTGCACTATACTGATGAAAGGACTGATAATCTTATAGAACTACTATATATAGTAGAATGAGAATTTGTTTGCATAGAGAGAAGTTGTTGTTTTTAAAGTAATTTTGTCTATGGTAAAAGACTGTTTTTGAAGAACTGATAAGATTATAGAATACTATATATATATATATATATATTGTTATGAGAAGTAGTTGCATAAAGAGAATTATGTATTGAGTGAAGGCTGGAATTTATGGTTATAGTTAATCAAAGCATGATAATTCCTAAATTGTAAATGGGCTGATAGTTATCTCATTTAATTGCTTAATTATTTGTATCACTGATATTTTGTTGAATGCTTACGTAAATGTTCTAAAAGAAAGTTTCCTCTAAAGTGCTTAACTTAGAGAGGAGTGACAAGTAGCATTTCATTAGTGTATAATTTGTATGATGTTTCAGCATAAATAAACATGTTTGTTTTAATTACAAAGTGTGCTGCTTGATCTTTTTCGCAGTGCACTGTTCCAAATAAACACAATCCTGTGAGCAGGGAGTTTAAAAATGGGTACAAATTAAAGTTGAGAGTTAGCTACAACTGTAAATAATTATTGAGAAGGGCCTTAGTATAGAAAGTGAACTTGACTGGAAGTATTGATATTTCTTATATCACAAGGAGACCTTTAGTGGTGCAGTGCAGTCTGTAATAAAAAATAAATTTCTAGAGATCTCCGGTATAAGGAAGGAATACTGAAGGTAGTGCAAAGATAATAAAGTTAATAGAGTGCATGAAAGGATTAGATAAAGTAAGGATAAAAATAAGGATAGTGAAGAACAGAGATATAGAAGTAGTAAATTAAAATATAAAGAAGAACGTAGCAAGAGTAATTGAATAATAAGAAAAATACAAAAGATTGTACAAATAGAGATAATAGAGTACAAAGGCGTGATAACTATAATATTACAATATAGACAACAATAGCATACAGAGTACAATACCAGCCATTCCTGTTGCAGCATTGTTTGCAACTGCAACTTAGATGTTCATCCGAGATACATGGATCTGATGTCTCACTCAATGGCATCCCAGAGAGATTCGATCCGATTTAAATCTGGGGAACATGGGGGAAACTGGATGGTTAAAAACTCAGGTGATTGTTCCTTGAGCCATGTCTGGGTGGTTGCGGTTTAGTGGGGTGGCATCGCCCTGCTGAAACAGACCATTGGCTTCAGGATGCTCAAAGTCCATGAAAGTGTGTAGGTGATCAGCCAGCTTATTCTGGTAGCTCGCAGTGTTTAAGGATCTCTCCAGACACTTTAAGGGATCTAATGTATCACATGAGATGACTCCCCAAACCATTACAAAGCCGCCGCCACCTTGAACAGAGCCGACCTGGCACAAAGGGGCCATGACAAGTCAAAGTCAAGTTCAAAAAGTCAAGTTTACTTTCTATACTAAGGCCCTTCTCAATAATTATTTACAGTCGTAGCTAACTCTCAACATTAATTTGTACCTATTTTTAAACTCCCTGCTCACAGAATCGTGTTTATTTGGAACAGTGCACTGCGAAAAAGATCAAGCAGCACACTTTGTAATTAAAACAAACATGTTTATTTATGCTGAAACATCATACAAATTATACACTAATGAAATGCTACTTGTCACTCCTCTCTAAGTTAAGCACTTTAGAGGAAACTTTCTTTTAGAACATTTACGTAAGCATTCAACAAAATATCAGTGATACATATAATTAAGCAATTAAATGAGATAACTATCAGCCCATTTACAATTTAGGAATTATCATGCTTTGATTAACTATAACCATAAATTCCAGCCTTCACTCAATACATAATTCTCTTTATGCAACTACTTCTCATAACAATATATATATATATATAGTATTCTATAATCTTATCAGTTCTTCAAAAACAGTCTTTTACCATAGACAAAATTACTTTAAAAACAACAACTTCTCTCTATGCAAACAAATTCTCATTCTACTATATATAGTAGTTCTATAAGATTATCAGTCCTTCACAACATAAGAAAATTTACAACAAAAATTAACTCGCATGACTCTTTCATCAGTATAGTGCACTTGTTCATACTTCCTTTACAGATTTCCTGGATTCCTTGATTTCCAGGGCTTCGGCTCTTACTTTAGAGAGTTCACGGATAAGTTATTCTCCTCTGGAATGGCATGCGGGGCTGGAGCGCGACTTTCCACCGTTACAGATATTCGGACGAACGGTCTGACGATCAAGGCTTAGATCCTGGTCTGGGGCTGCTTTTTGCTCTGTAAGTTTTTGCCTCTGGTTTTTCCTTCACGACCTCATTCGGATTCGACGTAGTCTATGGATCGACTCCCTCCTCTTTTTTTTCTCCTGGCATCAACTCTGCCGATGGTCGAATGTCGATCTCTTTTCTATGATCCTTATATTTGGTTTTCTGCGGGACCCTGGGTGAAGGTTTGGGACCCCCAAACATTCCAGCACAAACTTTGAACTAAGATTTGAGATCCCCCATACTTTCACATGCAAACTCTTAACCTTCTTGAAGGTGCAGACTTCTAGCTCTCCCTGAAGAGTATCAGACTGACTTTGGATACAATAGGTATCCTTTATACTAAATGCTAACATCAATACATTTCCAAATTCAAAGCCATTGTACTTGAACATAACATTTTAAGACATCTTCTGTTTACTCTATTTAGCATGTTAATTCCTCTGAGTTTCTATACATGGGCTTTTGGCATTACAAACTTAGACAATTAGAATACATTTCTGATTTCTACGGCATTTCCCTTGAATTTAACACATTCATATATTTTCTATTTTACACACTTTATCATGCTAATTCCTCTGAGTTTTAATATATGGGCTGTTAGTATTATTTACATATAAAATTTACAAGTTTACTTTTTGTGAATTTTGGATGAGACTCCTGTAAATGTCGATGTAATAAAAAATAGAAAAATTTATGCTGCATTGAATTTTACAGTATTACCTCCGTGACACCTCTGGCATCTGGTGGAGTCAATGCCTCAGAGAGTACAGGCTGAGGAGAATCAACAAGTTATTAGATAACTATCTCTAAAATTTTGTCCATTGATTGTATATTCGGTATACTGTGATTAGAAATCCCAACAGATAAGCGAATCACTACTGCTTCCAGAGCAGTATTAAGCTGTGCATGATGAAAAGGAGTATGACTGTCGATGAGAATAGCTACTTCACCATGTTCAGGTCCATCTCCAGTTCTGTCCTTGGATACAAGAGTGATATTCCTGAAGATAGGATCCTCACTGGGTTTTAAATAAGTTTCCTGCAAACAGAAACAAACAAACAAAAAAAACTGGTGTTTCTACAGCATTTGCTTGATATCATTGATATTCTTTCAAAATCTACAGCAGTTCCACTGTAAAAATTGACCTATTATTTAGGCTTTGTAGAATTGTCTGGTTTCTAGGAGATTGAGGACTTGCCCTTATTGAGTTTATATTTCTCAATAGATTTTGGGAAGTATGGATGACCAGTGTCCATCTCTTCCTCTTGTAAAATTCGATGTAGCTTAAAAATACCAAAGCGCTTTAGATCGATTTTTACATAGGTCAAGTCTCATTTGTTTCTATGTATATTTTGCTAAATATTGATGTAGTTAACCCTATGGGAAGTGACTGTATTTACTGTTTTAACGTCAAAAACAAAAGGCAATGCTTTGCCATTGGAACTTTGTATATAGCTATGTGTAAGAGCACAAGAAAGTTGTTTCCTATTTTTGTGTATAAGAAAGTTGCTTACAAGCTCTGCAGATAACACCTTTAAAGTTAATATCTAAGAGTGCCGCTAGGTTTAGAGAAGTTTCCGTGGCCCGAAAGGATAAGCAAAGTATCAAAGAGGTCCGCTAGTTTTAGAGACAAGTTTTCCGCTGCCCGGAAAAATACGACCAAAAGAATGCACGGAGGAGAACAAAGAGTGGGTCAAACTTAAAAGAAGATGAAAGAGTCGTGGCGATTTTCTTCAGGGTTTACAACTCTTAGTGCAAGGTCAGGAGAACAGGAAAATAAAAAAGAGGACTGAGATGAGCATAATAGGCTTCCAGTCATCGGCAGAGAAGAGGCAGTCAGAACCACAGCAGTGGCGGCAGAGAAAAGAGGAGAGGCAAGGCCCCAGTTACTAAGCAGGAATGTCCAGGTCCAGTTGCTGACAGAGGAGAGCCGAGATCCATTTGCCGAGAGAGCAAAAGGCGAAGCGCTGTTACCGAAGAGAGCCAGAGCAGTCATCAGCGGTCGGCAGTTACAGTCATCGGCGATTAGTAGCAGAAGTGGCAGCAGTTAGAAGCAGAAGTTCCCGAAGTAGGAGAATTTTCCCTTATGCTGAAACCTTTTGCATGTGCTATTCGAGTACCGCAGATTGCAGTCCAAAAGCCCGCCAATATTCCCGACGTGATACCGCTAAGCAAGACACTCCTGAAAGAAGCCTAAAACTCAAGATGAAAGAAATGCCATAGAAACTTTAGTGCAAGACTCTTGACTGAATGTGCGATACAGAGCCTCTGTAAGTTCCATCCCTTTGTACATTTTCTCTTATAATCTAGTAGATATGTTATATATGGACTTTTAAGAATTAGTTTAATAGTAATAAGAAGTGTCCATAAGAGAGTCAATTGACATGTTAGAAGTTGATATCAAATTTGTAAAAATAACTTAATAGAGAGTTAGCTATCCTCTTTGCAAGTAAACTAGGAGTTTAATTAAGTTGAATTTTTAAGCAGAGAGTAAATAAGCTTTTGAGTTAAAGAGATTATTTAGTGTTTAAGTAAAAGGGCTCTAATTTTATGCTAAAGATTTTATAGATAGGTAGAGAAAGCAATCTCCTATCATTTGATTCATGTATATTTCATACTAATGTAAATAAATGTTTTAATTATTTGTTAAAAGAGTGCTGCCTGATCTTTTATTTTACAATGCACTGTTTCTAAAAATAATCAGACTTGTGAGCAGGAAACAACTAAGGCATTAAAAGTGCAGTTGAATTACTTAAGAACCACGACTGTTTATATAAACTTTGTTGAAGGAATATACTCTAGTAAGAGAGAGAAATCTACCGGATGTTTTACTGAGTCTTATGCCAATATTGAAATACTGGATGGCACAGTCTTAACAAATAAATATTCCAGTGTTCATAGGCATACGACTAGTAAAACACCAAAGGTGGATAAACAATAGTAAGATAGAGGAAGTAGAGTAAGAAAGGAAAATATATAGAAAAAACGTGTAGAATACTAAAGATAATAAATAACACATTCAGCAGACATTTGTTATACTCTGAAAGGCATATTTGTTACACTCTGAAAAAATAGCCAGTACATCTTCAGATGTCTCAGGATCACTGGCTAAGTTCAAATTGCTTTCAGTGGATAGTGAAGTATCCATGTTTTCTGTGGAAGGATCTGGTGGTTTGTCTTTATGTGATAATTGTAATTTTTTTTCCTAAGTGGGAAGAAATCATCAAATGGAACTATTTTCAGAACAGGGCCACACACTGGGACACTGCTGTGTTCAACAGAGAAACAGTCATGAAAGTTCAAGCATGGTGAATTATCAAATGGTGGAATAGATATAAGAGTTGGAGTTTCTGTTGGCATTTTCTTAAGTGTTACCCTCTCAACGTAAGAGGATCTCAGAGCAGGTGACTAACTTTCTCTTTGCATTCTGATATGATAAGTTTTGTCCTCTTTCCACTTATGGCAAGCAGAGAATACACTAGATGCTCTCCTTAACAGTTTACACATTTAGCTTTCTTGGTAGAGATAGATTGATTATCATGTCATTTACAACCACATCGAGCACAGGAGGCAAAGCCACAACAGGCAGTTTGGGCATGTCCATATTTCTGGCATTTGAAGAATCTTAGTGGTTAGGGATGTACAGACTAACAGGACAATTTATATACCTTGCTTTTACATATGTTGGAGGCTTAAGAGTATCAAAAATAAGGATGATGTTTCTGGTTGAAACCAGATAACCTCCCTATAGATTGAGATGTGCCTCAAACCTGTAACTCCCTGATATTTCAGCTCTGAACATATCTCCTCATCGTGAATATCTAGTAGATCCCATTCTGAGAATTTCTCTACAGGAAATGAGTGTTTTATAAAGTGGACTATTATTGATTTCTTAACTGTTTTTTAACTGGATATGGTTTCTTCACTGTTTTGGGAGAGCCTGCCAGTCCTAAACCTTTCTGAATGAAGAAGGGTGACATTTTCCCAATTAGCTTTTCACCTGTTGCACAGATTAGAAAAACTGGTAAATTTATACTGGTATTATGTCTTTTGTTTCTTTCTTCTGTTATGAAAGGCTGTGTTGTACCAATGGTATCATTACTTGATTGGGACTCTGTCAGGGCCCATGAAACAACTGAGGATAAAGAATTCGGGTAAACTGTAAGAGAGTGATAGACCACTTCTGAATGGTTTTGGAGAGTCAAGTGGAAATTAATAAATCATGCTATATCTACTGTGCCAGCTGTGTTAAAATAATTACTGGCTGCACCAGTTATGTTAATACACTCTGAAAAAGACTTTTTTTTTTTTCTTTTACACTGAATGTTAAGTTAAAAATTTTTAAGAGTTCAATCTGACTGAAAATAACAGTTAAAAGATACTGCATCAAACTCCAGAAATAACTGACTTGAGACCAAACAGAAAAACATATATTTAAATCAACTAAATAAAACTATACACATGGTTAATATAATGAAATTAATATCTATAAAAACGAAAAAAATTATTTGACTGATGATGGACAGGGTCCAACCACTGGGGTATTGCTCTCCCTTCCAGAACCGCAGGCCTGGAATCCAAAATCCAACTTTGAACATACAAGTGCACAATAAATGCACAGCAAGAAAAATCAATCAGCAAACCACTCTGTAGAGGGTAGAACGCAGATATTAATGCATTTTTGAAGAAAGTGTGTGTAAAGATCACTAGCTTTCTGTCAAAGATGCTACTGGGATAATAGGTTGTCCTATTCCTAAATCAGGATTGGGGTGAATAGTGTGTTTCCAGCAGGGGTGTACACAGTTTTTTCTGTGGAAAACCTCAACCCATAAAGAGTCACAATTGATGGCTTGTTGAAGTTGTCTTTTAATGACTCTCATATTGCAGGAGTGACAGTAAACCTTAAAATCATCAAAAAAAAAAAAAAAAAAAAAGGCAATTGCCTACTGTGGGAGGAAGCTATTCAGTAATTGAATTCACTTTAATAGCAAAGAGGATTGCACTTACGAGAGAGCTTTAAGACCCCCCCCCCTCCACCTCTTCTTGATGATATGGCCAAATTGACGTGCTTCCCACTTAGGATGAAAGACTCAGCTGGACAGAGTTTTAAAAAAAAAAACAGGAAGGTCCTCACACAAAGATTAAACAAGCCTTTTAAGAAGCCAAATCTCAAGGCTGTTGCATGCTTTTTCCATGTCAAAGAACAATGAAACAACATGTTCTCATGTAAGGAAAGTGTTGTCTCTTATATAAGTTTCTAAACAGGCCAAATGGTCCAAGGCTGATTGATGTCTACAAAAATCATACTGTCTGTTGGAAAGAAGTTTGTGGCTTTCTAAATAAATGGATGATAACTGTTGGTCTGTGCTGGATCCTCACCTGATTTTGGAATAGCAATGACAATTGACTTATGCCAAGAGTTTGGGAACTTGTTCTCAATAAATATTTGTTGTATAGTAAGAAAAGGAGAACCACAAATGATAAAAGGTGTTTTATCATCTCATAATGGATGTAATCAGGGTCCACTGCACTAGGTTGAGGGAGAAAAACAGCTTGAGTTCCTCCTAAACAAATGGCTGATTGTATCATTCCGTCCCCTGACACAAATGCTTAGCCACTGTTTCTCTTGTTGCTCTTACAAAATTAAAAAAATCAAGACGATATCAAAACCACTGTTGAGATTCTGAAACTTCCAAAGTGTCTGATAATTTTGGGATCAACAACACCACATCCATTATGGTCCAAAGTAAATAAATGGTGTGTTCTGTATCTACCTTTCATCTTCCAGATTTTATCTCATATAATTTTTTACAATGGTTGTTTGATTAATCAATAATGTAAATTGAATCCAGGATGTTTTAGACTACGATGTCTCACATAACGTGATTTGGCCGAAGCACTTTTAAATTCTATTAAGTTTTTTGTGGTAGGATATCTAAGAAACATACCTCAAGCTATATCTTGTTCTTTTTTTGACTGCTTGGCATTCTGAGTTCCACCAAGGCATTGCAGAGAGTGAAAATCAGGATGATGTCTTTGGAATTGCTGTGGTTGCTGCATGAACAATACAATCTGTTATATACTTCATTGATAAGTGTTTGGCTGGCTGCTTCAATATTAAATTTTGCAAGATGGAAAAATGTGTTCTAGTCAGCCTGGTGTCCATTTTGCACATGGACAACCGTGTAGGAGGATGAAGTTCTTGTGAAGATGTAGTGTTAATCATGAGAAAACGATCACTTTTGTATATGTTTTCTTCAACATCCCTTGTGACCAGAATAAGAGCAGGTAGGCATATTCTTATTAATAAGGGTGAGGTCATGGTTGTCGACATTCACTCATATGACCTCATTTATTCGTGATAGCACCACCCCACAGGATGGTCCATTAAAGTCACTCATTACGAGTATGCACTGAGACAGTTGCAATATGATTTTATCAAGTTCTGTTTCATTTAATTCATAACCCAGTGGTAAATATATGAAACATACTGTGATAAGAAACCCTACATACAGGTGAATTGCTACTGCTTTCAGAGCAGTATTAAGCTGAACATAATAGAAATGTGTATGACTGCACAAAAGAATAGCTCTCCACCATGAGCAGGATGATCTCCAGTTCTGTCCTTGCATACAAGGGCGATATTCCTGAAGGTTGGGTCCTCACCGGGTTATAAATGTTTCCTGAAGACCAAAACAAAAAAGGTCTGTTTCTGCAGCAGGTGATTGATATCATCGATATTCTGGTGAAACCGACTACAGTTCCATTGTAAAAATTTTTAGATTGATAATCTTCACAGACATCTCATTTCTAGGAGGATTATGACTTATCCTTGTCAAGTTTAGATTTTGGAAAATACGGACAACCAGCCACCATGAGCAGGATGATCTCCAGTTCTGTCCTTGCATATAAGAGTGATATTCTCGAAGGTAGGGTCCTCACCAGGTTTCAAATATGTTTCCTGCAGACAGAAACAAAAAGGTTGTCTGTGTTTCTGCAGCAGGTGATTGACATCATTGATATTCTGGCAAAACCCACTAAAGTTCCATTGAAAAATTTTTATATGGTTTTAGGCTTCATAGACTTGGCTCATTTCTGGGAGGCTTATGACTTATCCTTGTCAAGTTTAGATTTTGGAAAATATGGACAACAAGCCAGTATTCATCTCTTCCTCTGGAAAAATATCCAACACGTCATTGGATGTGTCAGGATCACTTGGTGAGTTCAAGCTACTTTCAGTGGATATTGAAGTATCCATTTTTTCTGTGGGGAGGGATGTGGTGGTTTATCTTTAAAGTGATAACCTTGGCATAATTTTTTTTCACAAGAGGGTTCTCATTAAATGGAACCATTTCTAGAGTGAAACCATACATCACGCGACTGATGCGCTCAACAAAAAAGCAGCCATAATCATAAAGTTCAGGTATAGTGAAAGTATCAGATGGTTGAATAGACATATGAGTTTGAGTTGCTTTTGAAATTTTCTTAAATGCTACCTCCTCGGCACAAGAAGATCTCAGAGCAGGTGTGGTAGTGGCTAACTTCTTTTTGCATCCTGATATAATTTTGTTCTGTTTTTATCTTCTTTCTCTTTCATCTTTCCACTTCTGACATGCATGGAATACACTGGATGATCTGCTTGACAGTTCACATATTTAGCTTTCTTTTGCAGAGCAAGATTTGTTATCATCCTCTTTACTACCTCATCAGACACAGGTCGACAGAGCCAAGATAGGCAGTTTGGGCATATCCATATATTGGCATTTGAAGCATCTTAGTGGATTAGAGCTCTACAATCTAACAGGACAATTGAGATACCCTGCTTTTACAGATGTTGGAGGATTAGGAGTATCCAAAGTAAGGATGATGTTTCTGATTGAAACTAGGTAACCATCCTTACAAATCAGGATGCACCTCATACCTCTCACTCCCTGATCTTTCAACTCTGAACATGTCTCCTCATCAGGAAGATTAAGGAGATCCCATTCTGAGATCACTCCTCTACAAGAACTGAATGTTTTGAGGTACAAATGTTATTGGTATTCCAATGATTGAGGTTGCTCTGAGTAGATTTTCAGAATGCTGTTGTTGACATGATGTTTCTACACATGTATCACCAGAACATAGTTTCTTTATTATTTTAGGAGAGCCAGTCCTTTTAAATCCTTTTGAATAAAAGCGGTGACATTTTCTCTATTGGCTTTTCAGATGTTGCACAGATTACAAAATATGGTATATTTATATCAGAGAAGATGATGCTAGAAACAATTCCTAAAAGTCTCAATCCTCATGTTTCCTCTAATACATGTTGCCTAAGATATTGGTCCCTCGAGAATTTCTGAAACCTCTACCCATTTATGATGCCACAGTTCAAATCTCCCAGAGTGATCACTTGCTAAACTTATCTGCCTAAATACTTCCTGCTCAAACTCTATTCGATGGCCTATAAGCAATTTATTTATATATTTATTTATTTCGTATGCGAACCATAGAAAATGTAAGATCACACATATAAATGATTAAAAGCATACATTTAAAGAAATAGACATTAAAAGAATATGTATTAAACGCATATATTAAGAGACAAAAATGTCACTTGCATAAAATATTACACAAAAACATAAAATGTCAAATTTCACTCATCCAGTGATTAATATACTTTAAAGCTGTTTCATTACACTGCATTAAATCTTCTCGGGTATAAATATTATTAATGCCCATTAGGCAGCATTGCAGAAGATGATCCATGGTTGGTGTTTCACCACATGAGCAGCTGTCATTGTCTGTGCAGCTCCATTTAGCCATATTCTGCTTAGATCTGCCCATTCTGGAATGAAGACTATTCAATGTCTTCCATCTTTGCCAGTCTAGATGTAAGCTGGATGGAAGAGATTCGTTTAAGTTCAGAGCCTCTGGAAATTGTTCTTGCAACATTGTTGACCTTGTAACTCTTAAGGAATCAACCAACAGTTCCACTGGGTGAATAAAACTTTTCCTTGAGTTTAGTCTCCTATTTACTACAACATGTCCATACAAAGGATGCCGTTCATCATTTAGCTTTGCTCATATCTACTCTGTGTTGTTCTTCTGATATGAGGAGGTGCAATTCCAGAATGAGTATAGATGGTCACTTTTTGTAGGCTTAAGGCAGCTGGTAATGTGCCAACACGTTTCATTAAGAACCTTGTCATTGCCTATAAGCAATGACACACTAAATATCCTGTCCTGCTCACCTCTGGCTCCCGACATACACTCTTAAAAATTTAAATGTTATTTCCTTCCAAATTCTCTGCTTTGAAAGAATACAACTTACCACTTATTGTCACCATCCTGCCAAAATAGACTATAGCCTTTTACATGTATTCCTGTCAAGACATATCTTCTGTCAACCACATTTTAATATCCAATAATCTTTGGATAGACTAGGGCTATTGATGCCACCATGTCATTCCCTTCATTCCTCATACTCTTGACAACTATATGAACAACATGAATGCATTATCAGTATTACTATACATAATATTAATCCTCCCCACCCCAACTCGACTTGATTCTGATATACCATGCATTCACTCATCTCTTAAGCAACTATCCCCATTATGAGACAACCCCCCCTGCTATCATCCATCTCTAAGAACTGTAGTTTCCCTGCCCTAGCACTCTCACTTACCCAAAGTACAAAAATTATGTACTGCTATTCTCAATTTTAAGTTATCATATCTAGGTGATGCACTGTCATCCCTCTCACACTTTTTCTGCTGCACAATCCCTGGCATTAACCTCATATCTCTCAGGTAATTTATATCTACCATCATTCATCTTTGCCTTATCATCTCATTTTACTGCCATAGTTGAGCTCTCTCTCTATTGTTCTTCCAGACAGGTACTACTCTAACATTCTATTCTACACATCATGAATTATTGAATCTCGATACATCACATTCCTCACATATCCATTCATTCATTGCTCACTATCATCCCCCCCTCACTCTCCCCCACCCTATGACCCACTCTTTCCTTGTTCCCTCACTTACCTGTCTCCTCTCTATCCCTTGTTCCTATATCTTCTCTCATCTTGCAGTTCACCCATTCTCTCCATCTCCTCCTCCCATTCCCATAACTTTCTTTCAGTTCTACTCGTTTGCCTCATATCAAGTCTTCTAATCACCCTCTTCAGGCTCCTCAAACTCACTTTTCATATCATCCATTTCCTCTCTCAGTGCCTCTTTCTCAAAACTTCCTACACTCACTTGACATTCACCAACATCACCTTTAAATTACTAGTCACACTACTTAACCACTTAACTGGCCTTGAGGCTTTTATACAATTACATGGATGCAAAGTGTCCACTGAAGTTAATATAACATTTGGATACTATAGAAATAATAAGGATATGAAGCTCATATATTTGAAATATTTTATCCGTGTGATCATTTCAGAGATTAATGTTAAATACATAATGAATTTAACAGGAGGAAATGATCCATAAGGAAACATAAATAATGAAAATTGTGTATCTCCATCAAATTCTCAGAAGACTTCAAGTGTCAGCGTTTCAATGTCAGATCTACAAATCATAAAAATAAAATATTCCAAAGAATTTAAATCAGAATAACAAAAAATGCGGTATGAATTTCTGCATCAGCACTGGACAGAACACTGCCGCAGTTGCCGTGCAACAGAAGCCTAATCATAATTTAAATTATTATTACTTCCTAATTATAAACCAGTTTTATTTATAACGAATGCCAGTTTACTGTCCGATTCTCAATTAACATGAAGTATCTTATAAATATATGAAGAAACTTACGGTGAGCCACTGCCATTATTTCCACCAATAAATGACAAATGAAGTAATTCTCGTAACATTTGGGTTCATACAATCTTCGGTGAATATACACTGCATATATATCCAGCTTTTATCCTGAAAGTAAAAGCGTGATGTGCAGAAATACTGAAGTGTCGGGCATTTTGATCACAAATCCTTTACGACCCTCAGCACGATTTGCCTTAACACTACTTAACGAAATATTTGAGTAATCATCCATATATAACAACTCTGTTACCTTCTTG
The DNA here is from genome assembly GCF_054136105.1 of Typopeltis vanoorti. NCBI lineage: Eukaryota > Metazoa > Arthropoda > Arachnida > Uropygi > Thelyphonidae > Typopeltis > Typopeltis vanoorti. The sequence goes on from NC_143553.1 coordinate 37,872,407, forward strand.
ATGCATTTCAAGAAATATACATATTTTTTATTTTTTACATTAGTTCTCTCTATTTACATATCTGTCAGACAGAATACGTTTCTCTAACATCGACTTGAAAACCACCATTAAAATAAGCAAAGAAAATTGATAAATAGATTTTTGTAATGTAAATAGATCTATTCAAAATAATGTAAATAGATTTTTGTGATTTGAATAGAATAAACTTGCAATTTTTACAAATAAATTATCATGTAAAAATTGTACATTAAGTCTTTTTATGCATTTAGAAGACTTTGAACAGCTTTTAATCCTCCATTAATTTTTAACTGGATGCAGGCATTTATTATTATTATTATTATTATTATTATTATTACAGATAGATCACGACACTCGTTTGCGGCATCTTCACCGAATGGCGATTAAAATTAGTGGTAGTCTTGGAACAGTTAGATGGAATTGCCCACCTGCGGAGACTGAACTGTCCATTCAGTTTCCAAAAGTTATCATTGTTGTTGTTATCGCACGAGCACTTCCATGGAGCCCTAAGTCTCATCGTGAGAGACCAAAACTACCAACACACTATCTATCAGAACCCTTCTTGAAACCATTAACAGACAACATACTCACAAATGACTTAGGCAACCCATTCCGTTCATTAACCGAACTTCTAGTGATAAGCTCTTGTTCTGTTGCACTAGCCAAGTGGTGAAACATTTCCCCTGCATCACTCCTGTAAAATCCTTTAAGTAACTTAAATGGATCTATCATATTGCTCTAGGCGTCTGTGTAGCTCAATGGAGATGGCCTGTGCCTTCCACAGCGCGAAATCGCCGGAAGAGAGAGAGCGTCGTAAGTTCAATTCTAGTCGATGACTAGAGGAATTTTTAGTAAGTTGGTTTTTGGACAATTCCTGAGTTAGTCGATCTCTGACACAGATAAGCAGGTTTCTTCTCCCGGAAAGTCGGCTTTTTCGTCCCATAAACTGAAGAAAATCGACCGTAGAACCCATACTATTTACAGACAGTGAACATAGTGTTAGAATTAGGGACCACGAGATGACGGCATTTGTCAGTCGCCTCTCTACCCCGACGCCATGTATAATTAGTGATAGACATAGGCCAGCTATTACTGATTGGCTACTGGTGGAGATTAACCTCTCCCTCAGCTTCTAAAAGTCAGATAGGGATAAAACCGCCTCGCCTACTCACTATACAGTACTAAATGACGTTAGCGATTTTTTATCATATTCCCCTAGTTCAGTTATATTAATCAACTTTTGCAATCCCCAGATCCTCAATCTATACTCATAGGAAGTATTTCACAGACCACCATCTTGTTAACTCTCTTCTGAATCCTCTCGACCACATTCTGATCCAAGAAACCCAGATCGCCAGACCCGAGCACAGTAATCTAGATGTGGTGGTATCAAAGGATTAATATAGAGGAATTACAACTTCCTGATCTCTGATTGTTCGTGTATTCTTTGGTAACCAAGCAATCCTATGAGCTACGCTGGCTACTTTAGCCAATATGTCATCTAAAATGTAAAGTAATGCATTAAATTGACATCCATTATGTTTTGCCCATACTGTCAGCCTATTGATATCATCCTGCAAGTTCTCTACATCACCTTGATAACTACAACCCTACCAAATTCTGCATCATCGCCGAACAACCAAATAACTCCCCTTCAAATTATTTCCTATATTATTTATGTACAAATTAAACACCAGTGGTCCAAGCATAGGGTCCTGCTTCACACCACCAGTCATCAGCCTTCTCCTGGATTATCCTCCACCATATACTGCTTTTTGATATCTTCCATCAGCCACCCTTTTACGCATATCACCAGTTTCATATAAATCCCCATTTATTGCAATTTGCAAAACAGAATTCCATGTGGTATCATGTCAAACCCCAGCAGTCTCATAGTGTAACCATTCCCTTCATCCGCTCCAACTGTCACTCTGTTATAAAATGTTAGCAGAGTAATAAAAGACGGCCTACCCTTCACAAAGCCATCTTACTCCTCATAAAATATCACGTTTTTTTCCATCAATTTTCCTGAATTCTCTTTATTACCAACTTTTCCAGTACTTTTACCAACACTCCTGAGATACTAATTGGCCTATAATATGCTACCATACACTTATATATATCTTTATGCAAAAGAATGCCTTCCACTCTCTTCGGACTATGTCAGAGCTGAGACTTAAAATAAACAGCCTAGTCAAAGGCATCACCACTTCTGCACATCTGCTTAAAATGCGAGTGGATGTTCGATCCAATACACAATTGAATTTGAATTCAGATTATGCACTATACTATGAGCATCTAATTTTTCAACCTCTGTTCTGACATCAGTTCGAGTAACTTCTACCACGACAATATCCTCACTTGGATGATATGCCACTGCAAAATGATCGCTCAGTAGCCCAAAATTTTCGTCTCCCTTTGATACCTCTCAACCATCTGCACTCATTAAAGGTATCCGTCCATAATCATTCTTCATCCTACTTGCCACATAAAAATAAAAATAAAAGTAATAATAATAATAAATAACTGAGATTTCTTCTCTCCTGTTCAAGTAATCTCTTCTTATAATCTGGTTTTGCCTTTCTTACCATGCTAGTCACCATCTCTGATCCATTTACTGTTTGAATTAGCTCATCACCTTTATCTTTACATACCCTTCCAAAACCTTTTCTTTGTCTGCAACTCATGCATAGTGATATTAATCATCCATATAACTCCTACCCGATTTACTCTCCTGGCCTTGGTATACAGTGTGATATCGCTTCCTACAGATGCCACTTGGGCATCCACCATGCACTGCGAACATCCTTCTCTTCAGACCTTTATGCCATGGTACTACTTCTAACATCCTCCTAAGTGCATCACATTCAACTGCCTTGTAGTTTCACATGTACCCCTTCGTAATTGAAATTGCCACATGGTTTAGTACCTGCCAAGTCAAGACCGAAGAAACATACCGCAAAACGGCCTCGCCTAAAATCAGTAATGTTAACGTTAGCGGATAATTATTATTATTATCAAATAAAAAAAATCAGTTAACGCATTTTATTAATTTATAGGGAGCAGGAGACATCTTTCAATATCATCTAGCTTTTCGATATATTGGGCCGTTCAGTCTACATCAGTAGCTAGTCAGAGAGAGAAAGAGAGAGAGAGAGAGAGAGAGAGAGAGAGAGATCAGTCCAAAGACTATCACTAATTATAAGCCAAGCCGAAACCGATGAAGAGACTAGAAAACAAGTGCTGCCATCGCTTCTTACCTAGCCATAACAGGATATGTTCTTGTCTGAAATAGTGAGGATTCTACTGTTGACTTTCTTGAGTTTAAGGGACAAAAAATCCGAGTTTTTGGGAATCAACCAGTATGCCTATGCCAAATAACAAGTAACACGAAAACCAGTCTAAGAAAGGGGTTGAGTTGAACTTAAGTCTATCGTCGGGCCTGCCTAGCATGGGGGATCAAAGCACCACAATCACTGAGCTAAATAGGCTTGCTATTATTATTATTATTATTATTATTCGGTAAAATGCCATCTTGATAGTCCACGAACTTTTCACAGAGGTCATCATTACAGCATCTACACAGACCTAAACCACCCGCATTGTCAGGCTGGGGCTGAACAGGTGAAAAAAAGAAAGAAAAGTGATAGAAGATGGAAATATTTCCACACAGAGAGCATCCAACATCGTGAAGCATTCTGTGTGGCAATATTTCCTTCTCCTATCACTCCTCTTTGTTGCAATTGAGTTCAGATTCAGTAGTGAACCCTATTGCAACACAGGTTACTACTGCCACCTCCACTAAGAGTTAGGTTGTAGATCTCCACAGTTCGTTTAGCTGGCTTTCGTACAGAATCTCTTACACACCAATCATGAAGACTGGGCAGAAGCTGGAACGCTGTTCTAGGAAACAAGCATAATATCTACCAATTCATGCTTGGCCTGCTATAAGCAAGATGAATGAAGATTCACTAGGATGACGACGTGATCTACATCTCGGGAGGTCTAGATGCTATATTCTTCAATTAGTCTGATGTATTTTGGCATGGAAATGTATACTGATTGCACTGGAGTCCTTTTGGTGGAAAGAGACCAGATCTCAAGAAGATGTGTTACTTGCACTGGGAAGGCAGTAAACATTTATATTCTCCAGCACATTATTGGCCAATCCTGGGTTATATATTGGTGATAACCATTCCGAAGAAAAGCATCTCTTCTTCAATCTTCTTGCAATTTAAGAGATATCCGATCTTTGGTGCAGAAATTTTTCTTCATTTTATTCAAAGTGAAACTGGATTTTTTAATCATACAACTGATCAATATTAATCTTCGGATACATATGTATGCGAGTACATACAAATAAAGATCACTGAGCATTAAAAAGTGGATCTTGCTTTTAACAAGCAGGTAGGAATACATTAACTAATGTTGAAAGGAGGGATTACCTCTCACATTTAACAATCTATTAAGATAAATGCATTTTTTCTGAAAGTAAAAATAGAAATGTTAAAAAATCATGACTTACCCTTACTCTTAATTCTTTTTGGGAATGAAAGTGAGTTTCATTCCGAAATAGTTGTAGTTTTGATTCCAGATAATGAGTAAAAAGGATTTTTCTAGGCATTTTTTCAGTTGAATGCAAGTTTATCAATTGTTAGTAGGGACAAGAGGGTTCCCGTCTAAGAAACTCCACTGATCAAAAAATCGACCATGAAACACATCTTTATAGATAACACGAGTATTACGATTCAAAGCGATTAAATGGTTTACTAAATGTTTCTGTTCTCTCCCTCCCTCTCCCTAAAATTCCTTGTTTCAAACATATCTTGACTCACTATCGGTGAAGAATTCAAAAATAAGAGACATACACTACATAATAAAAAAATAAATAAATTAGATAACACCTTTTATTCCCTTATAGGGAGTAGGCGAGGCCTAATAACCCTATCTAGCTTTTGGAGACTGAGTGGGCAGTTCAATCATCACCAGTAGCCAATCAGAGATAGCTTGCCCATATCTTTCATTAATTATAGCAGCCACCAATGAAGAGGCTGGCAAACAAATGCGGGAATCTCTTGGTACCTAACCCTAACAAGATATGTTACTGTCTGACATAATGTGGGTACTACAGTCGATTTTCTTGGGTTTACGGGAGGAAAAACCCGTTTGCCCGTGCCAGAGATCGATTAACTCGGGAATCGGTCCAAGAAAGGCTTAGAAAACGTTCCTCCAGTCGGAGACTAGACTTGAACTTAAGTTTGACTTCAAAGCGACCAAGCGCAGAGGACGCAAGTGTCACTTCCACTTTCAAAAAAAAAAAAAAAAAAAAAAAAAAGAATTTATGCCAAATGGCAAGTATTAGGGTTGGTTGGTTTGGTTGGTTTATAGTTTATTTGGCACAAAAACTACAAAGGTAATACTGTGCCATACTAAGGTTACAACTATACAATAAGCAGTTAAAGAAAATTGCAAACAATATGCCTGTACAAAAATTAGGTTCTACAAAGCAACATCTACATGGAAACTGAAAGCAGAAGGCACAGCAACAGAAAAGGTTAAAGGTTACAGTAGTACAAAAATTAAAACAAATTTTTAACTTGTATTTTCAACAATACAAGTTAAATAAACAAAATTCATGTACAAGACACCAAATCAAGGAATTCAGTATCTACAAATAGTTAAAATTATAATTATTGTTATTACAAAGCACCTCCAGGTAGTCGAAGGACTCATCGATGGGGGACATCTACTACACAACTCTCTGTTTCCACCACTCAAATACGTCCATCATCTACACCAACGCCAGACTACTACCACTAGTATTTTTCACAGATAATGATAAACATTCATGCCCACAGCTGGATTTGAACACGCAGCCTTTGGGCTGATGAGCAAATACATTAACCACTCGGCCAACGAGGCCGGAAGAGGTTTTTACAGTCATACATAAATAGGCAAAAAGGAATTATTACACAACATGCATGCATAAAAATACAATTTGGCAATGTGGTATCTACATATAAACAAAATTAAAAGAAGGTTATACAAGGTGTCCTACAGCAATACATAATTAGTCAAAAAAATAGTAAATAATATGTATGCACAAAAGTTAAGCTGGGCAATGCAGTATCTACCTATAAACAAAATTACTCCAGCATTTAAAGAAATACATAATTAGACAACACTATAAGCTAATAAATAAAATGCATGTACAACACCAAGCCAAGGAATGAAGTATCTACATATACGTTTACTACAATAAGATTATAACAAATGCTATTATAGTAAAACAGAGATTAAAGAGGAATTACTATACATTATGTATGCATACAAATTAAGTTTATCAGTGTGGTATTTACATATTAACAAAATTACAACAAAATGATTGGTCAGAAATAAAATTAATGAATAACATACATTCGTACTCAACTCCTTCACATATACATCACAAAACATTACATATTTTACAATATATATGTGCAAAAGTTAAGTGAAGCAATACAGTATTTACATATAAAACAAAATTACAGTCAGATGTGTTTGTATAAATTAATTCTTTGTAAATAATTAAAAACATCATGCAATCTGCCTGAGTCTGTCAGCATCTGCCTGAGAGTATATGGTCTAGCCAGGTAGGCAAAAATTTCTTTTTCACACAAGGGGAGGGTAATTAGCTCTCAGTAAACAGGAATGTGTAAGATGACTGTGACCTATGGAGAGCCTAGTGACAACAACTTTCTCTCTTCTCTTTATTTGTTGACTAGAATGCCAATGATTAATTTCAGGATTAATGTCATAAAATTTGTTTGTTAGTGCTTCCTGCCATGATGACTGCCATTGAGCAATTAGCTTTGATCGTATAAACTGTCTGTAGACTGTATATGGTACTGTCAAACAGTACGTGTAGAATGTTTGAGCTGATTTAGCAGCTGCATCTGTAACCTCATTTCCCTTAATTCCAACATGGCTGGGAATCCAACACAATTGATCATCAAAATTAAGGATTTCCATTTTGTGAAACAGGTGTAACACCTCATAAAGTACTGAATGTGGAATATACATAAGAGAGAAGACAGCCTATAAAGAGTTCAATGAGTCTGTATAAATTATACACTTTTGGTAGCAGTTTCATTTTATATGAACAAGTGCAAGCAGAATGTCATGTAATTCTGCTGTGTAATTACTGCAATCAGGTGGGATCTGGTTGGAGATAATGATGTCAGGAAACACAGCCAACAGAGGTATTAGTTCTTGAACAGTTAGTATAGATAGGCAAGAAATCAGAGTGTGCTGCTCTGTGTGCATTAAACAATTGGAGGTAGACTGATGATGGAGTATGAGATTTCTGTAGCTGACAAAGTGAGAGGTTGCAAGACTGTGTGCAAACCTGCCATGGAGGAATGCTGTTATGTTTAGAGTAGGCAATGTTGTCAACATATTTACCAAGAGCTTGCATAGTCTCTTTAACACGCATACCAAAAGGACGTGTGGCAGTTTGATGTGTGTGGTATTGAGCTTCCCAGTGTAGAGAAAAGAGACTACTCCATGTAGGATGATCTGGGGGAGACTTTATCTTTAGGGCATAATTAAGAGACAACTGTTTCCGTCGAACTGTTTCCGTCGAAGTGATAGAGCTGGTTCATTTGCTTCAACATAAAAACTCTGAGTGGGTGGGTGCTGTGGGAAAGGCACCAGTAGCTATCCATATACCCTAATGATGGATGGAATCAAGAAATCGCTGGTTACTCTGTATTGCAGAACCATAGACTTGAGACCCATAATCCAGCTTTAAACGTATAAGTGCACGACAAAAATGGAGCAATGAAGCTCTGTCAGCACCCCACTCACTAGAGGATAGAGTGCGAGAAAGGTTCAACGCGCTCTTGCACTTTTCTCTTAGTTGATGAATGTGTGCTAGAAATGCAAGTTTAATGTCAAAAATCCCTCCCGAGAACTCAGCATCTGTAGCTACTGGAATATTAGTGGTTCCGTAGCTATTTCTGGGAGACCATTTATGAGGAGGTCATTTTTGTGCTGCTGTTGGTTTGAGAGCTCGTACTGTTGCTTTAGAGAGTTTAGTTCTTGCCGTAGGTCCGTTGTCTCTTTAATTAAATTATGCTGTCTTTCAGTTAGCTCTTTGACGCGGTTTTTAATTTCTCTAACCGTCTGTAACATATCTTCTATCGAGTTATTATTAAATTTAATAAATGCCTCGTATTGGTTAAAGTTTTCTGTAATTTGTGCGGTATGTTTTTTAAATAGTTCTCCAACAAAATCGATTAAACAGTCTTTTAGGTTTTGTAATCTATTTTCAAGTAATGCATTTAAAGATGGCTCACCTGGGTTTCCGTTGTTGTTTTCTTTGTTTTTAATTCCCTCTGTTGTTGATAGCTGTTTACTGCCTGCGGTTGTTTTCTGCGTTGGCTGTTTTCCGCCTGCGGTGGAACGCGGCGTTCCTTTGTTATCTCTGCAATGGGGACACTTCCACTCGTTACGATTCTTGTTTGATTTTCGCTGCCAGCTAGTCTCGGACAATCCTGAACATAAAAAATGCATGTTTCTTTGGCAGTTCCTACATGTTACGTGGTAATAATAATAATAATAATAATAATAATAATAATAATTTCACTGTCAGAATTTCATACTCTAACAGAATTTGGAATTCGAAACTGGAAATAACACTTACCCTAAACTAAACGGCACATAGACTTTCCCCCCAAGCTTGAGAAATCAGAGCATGAGCAGCTGTGGGAAAGAATTAATACAGAGAACCAATCGGATAGTAATCTAAATTAAGTAGTCAACTAGCTTTTCTGGTTATTTACAGTAATATCTTTCAACTCCTATGTTTTGTGTTGGGAATTTATGTTAGCCACAGTAACCTATAATGAAGAAGTGAAAACTGCATTTTCAGATTTCTGTTTGTGTTCTGTGATTATATGTGAATATAGTACCAAGATGTTCCCATTCTGGAAAGAAATGTAAGTTAATTTTTTTTTTAAGTTGAATATAACAATTGATAATTGTAATTTCAATAATCATTGCTCGTATGTTTTGGTAAGCATAATTCTAACACTGAATATTTTTTTTTCATAAATATAATCATAGGGTACATATTAGAGTATCAACATGGATACTTTAGCGACTTTTCATGTCTAATGTGTATGTGTGTGTGTGTGTGTGTGTGTTTGAGGAACGCCAGCATATAATTAAATTATTCAGAAAATCTCGAAAAACACAGCCGCCACAAGACACTACTCTAATCTAAGACTTCCCACCCTTTAACATGAAAGAACTACCCCAAAATGTATTGGAAAATTAGTACGGCAATCTATAGAAGAAAAAAAAAACCTGTATGTTTGAGTGACATTAGCATATACTTGAAAGAACAAACAGTGTCGTTGATGTGTTATGTATGTTTAAGTAAGATTATTTTTGAAATCACCGTGAATTCACACAAGATTTGTTTATTTATTTATTTATTGAACTTTAAGATCATAATTTTAGACAAATCAAAATATTCGATGAATTATGAATAAAATATGAACTTGAATTAGAATATGAATATAGAAGAAAATACGGATGAGCTATGGGGAAAAAAGTGTGTGTTTAAGTGACACCAGTATATAATAAAATTATTCAGAAAAGCTCGAAATACTGCCGCCATCACGACTTTCTCTAAGAATTCCCACCCTTTAACAGGAAAGGGATACGCCAAAATGTATTGGAAAATTAGTACACTCATCTATATATAACCAAACATGACGACAATGACGGATGTGTGTCACCCTGGGAAAATTCCAAGATATCTTATCTATAAAGCATCGCCCACAATTCCATAGCCAAACCAAATCACTATGTGATCTCACAGAGAGACATATGTTCCCCAGAAATTTTCAAACACATAACGTCACGAATCTTATCTCTAAATATCACCCACAATGCATTAAACGAACCCAAAACACCACGTGATGTCCCTGACAGACGAGGGCCCCAGCAAAATTCCAAAATCAATAACAACAAAGATCCACGTTACGATTCCTTAATCGATTTTGTTGGAGAACTATTTAAAAAACATACCGCACAAATTACAGAAAACTTTAACCAATACGAGGCATTTATTATATTTAATAATAACTCGATAGAAGATATGTTACAGACCGTTTGAGAAATTAAAAACCGCGTCAAAGAGCTAACTGAAAGACAGCATAATTTAATTAAAGAGACAACGGACCTACGGCAAGAACTAAACTCTCTAAAGCAACAGTACGAGCTCTCAAACCAACAGCAGCACAAAAATGACCTTCTCATAAATGGTCTCCCAGAAATAGCTACGGAACCTCTAAGAGTCACTGTAATACAGCTAAGCCAAAAAATCGGCTCCCCCATTGAACCAAGAGACATCCAGTCAGTGCATCGGTTAACACAAAAAAGGAAAAGAGAAAATAATACCCGTCCTTCTCCCGTCGTAGTGCGACTCACCAACAGCCTAACAAAAACTACACTTATAAAAGCTACCAGGATTAAAAATCCAATAGTAAAAGATCTGAAAGGAGACCACGACAACACCCCAATATACTTGTCAGAATACCTTACTCCAAACTGTCAGAAAATATTCTACCAAGCAAGGAAAGTAAAAACAGAAAACAATTACCAGTTTATATGGATAAGAGAGCAAACTATTCCTTAGAAAGACACAAGACTCAAAACCAATCGAAATAAAATCCGTAGATGACCTCAACAGGCCGTCACATTGAAAGGAATATTGACAACTCGTAAAGAAGGACCAGCACCCCAACCAACATGAATGCACACCATCAAGCAGACGTAATCACCCCGGAACATGATAATTGCCACATTCTGAAATCAATATCAGAATGGAAACAACTGCCAATCCCCAAAAAAGGACTATCTATTCTCCACATCAACATCAGAAGCATTCAAAAATACTGGCTGACCCTGCAAGCTTATCTGAAGGAAGATATAGACGAAATAGACATTTTAATACTGACTGAAGTATCTACGACATAAGAAAGGGGCATCCTCCTACCGAATGCCACACTTCCAACAACACAAACACTGCAGACAAACAAAACGAGGTGGTGGTATAATAATATTTACCAAACATAAACTAGAAGTAACAGAAATAAACTATAAATTAGAATACGCAGAAAACATATGCATCGAAATTAAAAACATCAAACAAGAAAACTCCCTGATATTAAACGCAATATACAGACCACCCAACTTAAGTACCACAAAATTCCTAGAAGAACTAAACAGATGGCTTTCAGCCACGAAAGTAGGCACCTCAAAATACTTGATAATAATAGGAGACATTAATATAAACATTAGGAACATAAATAACAACACAGAACAATACCTAGACCTATTATCGGCATATAACATAACCCCATCCATACAGTCGTATACACGAGAAGAGATAGTCGGAAACACAACAACCTCAACCTGCATTGATCATATAAATATAAGGGCCCCTCGAAACAGCCACACAGTAGCCATCATAACATGCAAACTAGCAGACCATTATTTCACAGCATTGCAGTTACACACTGAACCAGAACCCATAAAAATCACTGAGACTACAAAACAGTATGATAGCATTGTAAACGAAGCAATAGTGAACGATGAAATCAGAAAAACAGACTGGATGCAGATAGCATCTTTAGACTCCGCTGAAGCTGTATAAATAATCTTAAACTTGCATTTAACAAAATATACAACAAAGCATTAACAAAAATAAAAATACGCCCCCAAACGAAACAAAATCCATGGATAACAGACAACATACTAACAGACATACAAAGAAAAGATGCCCTATGGAAACAAATTAAGAAGTCACCGAACAATATCGCTTTAAAAGCTAAATACAAAAGAAAACGGAATCTCCTAACAACCCAGATTCGTACGGCAAAAAGAAATTATTACAGCAACAAATTACCAACAGCACAGAATGACATAAAGGAAACCTGGCACCTGATTAATGAAATGCTGGACAAGAACCACTGCCACAGAAACAATAAAACACAGCTTTGCCTGTGACCCCAAATCCCTTAAACAGTTGGCAAACAACTTTAATCAGCACTTCGTGAACTCTGTCCAAAAGCTACAAGAAACAACCTTTCCTCACACATACGAACATTCTCCACTAGGTCCACGAGCAACCCAGTCGATGTGGTTCCCCACAGTAACAAAAGAAGAACTATCACTGGCAATTCAACAAATTAATCCTAACAAAGGACCGGGGATAGACGGAATCAGACCAAAAGACATCAAGAAACACTCAACCGACCTACTTCCAGTTATACAAAAACTGTTAAATAAAATCTTCGAAACGGGACACATACCTGAAACACTGAAGACTGCATTAATCACACCCATACACAAACAGGGAAAAAGAAACATAATAGGTAATTACAGACCTATCGCCACGCTGCCTGTAATCAACCAAATCATTATGAGCGCATTGTACATCAGAAACTCTCCACATACGTTGAAACATTTCAAACCATACCCAAAACACAATATGGCTTTCAAAAAAATAAAGGAACAGCAACACTCCTGGAAGATTTCACAGATCTAATAAACGCTGCATTGGATAAAAACAGAATAACATTAGTGGTATTCATTGACCTAACAAAAGCATTTGACACACTAACACATAAAACCTTATTAATGAAACTTACCCATATCGGAATTGGAGGTCGTCTACTCCAGTGGTTTAAAGCATACACGAAAAACAGAAAGCCCATCACATGTATAGGATCAGCACACAGCAAAGAGGTACATGTAACCTGTGGAGTACCACAAGGAGCTGTCCTATCTCCCATTCTATTTAACATATACACACACGACATAAGCCAACTCCCCCTGAAAAGTAAAATCTTCCAGTATGCAGACGACACTGCCATAGTATCCATTCACAACACTGCAAAAATCGCTTACAAAAATATGCAACACGACATCAATCAAATCACTAACTGGTTAACCAAAAACGGCATATACATAAACCCTGGAAAAACAAAGCTAATGATATTCAAAAACCCCAAACCCTGCCCATAGAAACTAAATATCTCACTATCAAACATTCATCCTCCTATACAGAAAGTGCAGAACCTAAAGTCACAACCATCACACAGGTGAAAACAACACGCTACCTCGGACTTCACTTCGATGCAGATCAAAGTTGGCGTAAAATCTTAAATGAAAATAAATTATCTCGTAATATCTTACAATGTGAAAACATTTTAAGATATGCAATCACATCATACTCATTCTGCGCAGACTACAGACTTAACAGGCTACAATGGTTGCAAGATAAAATGATAAAACTGATATTCTGGGAACAACCCACTCTTATGCAGGAAGCATGGACAAAACACAAAATATTTAAGGTGAAACACTTACGCCACTACACGGTCATGTTAAAACACTACTACAGCCCAACATATAGAGTAACCAGAACAACATATCAAATAACAAGACCACAGTCAACAAACTACATAAGATATAAGTACAACAATCAGTACGGCAAAGCCACCCGAAACTTCTACGTACCTGACATGATAAACAAACTGCCGTTCGGCAACAGAATCCTAGGAACATACAGAGTGCTGAAACAGGCACTATATAAATATTATAGCGAGAATGAAAATTAGAGCAATTCCTGTTTCTCTCTCCCCCACACACACACACACACACACACACACACACACACACACACACACACACACACACACACACACACACACACACACACACACACACACACACACACACACACACACACACACACACACACACACACACACACACACACACACACACACACACACACACACACACACACACACACACACACACACACACACACACACACAAAAACCACGACAACCCCCATCTCAAAAAACCACCACTACAAGAACACAAAGAAACAAACACACCATGTCTAAATCCAACCCTATTTGCACAAAAAAAAAAGTTAAACTGTAATGCAGTCGAAGTCTTTCAAGCACGTACCAACAAACAGTAAAATCAACACCTGCCTTGTGACCACGATAGGAACACAACCATGAAACCACTACCCTCTGTCATGTATTATCTTCCTCAGATAAGCTCTGCTAAGCTTCGAGGAAGAAAATTACTAACTTGCAAGTATCTGCTATACACACTTGTAATGCGTTATAAATATGATATACATATAATTACTACAGCAACTATGTATGCAATTCATCTGAGACATAAAAAAAAATTCTGTATAATCCTTATTGTAAATACTGTAAATATTATTATTGTATGTAACTTATACTGAGACATAATAAAATGTAAAAAAAAAAATTATTATTATTATTATTGAACTGTGTGTGTATGCTGCATTACTGCATTGTATCGTGAATTGTGTGCACATTGGTGCCAATCCATATTTAGGTAGTTTAAAAAAATGTATATTCATATTCATAAAATGTACTCTGCATTTTGTATATCGAATTTTCGTACTGTACAGAAAAGATAATATGTTTTTCATTGTGTGTGTGCAGATACTCTGTGTGATAGTAAACCTTATCATTTTCTTTGTAAAAACAAATAAGTCGTTTATAAAAAAAAATTATTATTATTATTATTATATTCTAAATTCAAAAATTCTGTATAAACCTTATTGTAAATATTGTAAATATTATTATTGTATGTAATTTATACTGAGACATAATAAAATGTTTAAAAAAAATTATTATTATTATTATTATTATTATTATTATTATTATTATTATTATTAAATTGATTGGTTATTTTCTGTATTTTACTTTTAAAATTCATATTCTAACAGAATCACTGAGCAAATTTAATAAACATATAAAATGTATGTGAATTTATTTTCAAGCACTATAGATTTCTCATTAAGTCTTATCATAAAGATATCTCTCTTATCCAGTCGCCAAATTATTGTACGTAGGTGAGAAATCATGTGTTCGAACTCTTGGTTACCATGGGAAATTATTTCTGTAGTAAATTAATGCTTACATTTATTTAAAAAAAAAAAAAACAATATGACTATTATTTTTACCTTCGATTCCTTGTGCTCTTAACCTATTTCTGTAACTGGAATTTATTTATTTTATTTCTTTTTTCTTTAGCATTAGTAATTTCAAGTAACAGATATGAGACAAACAAGGTTTTGAACCCTCCTAAGCGTTTTTTCTACATCAATCTTTTTAAGAGTTTTAGTAACGTGCCGTTGGTTTAAAATATCTAATGGCTCTGTAAAATAACCAAATTCTAACAGTATTGTGACTTTTCAGGTGAAATCTCCTCCACTAAAATTCTGGCTATTAATTTAATACCTGAGTATTCCTTTTGCATCCAAGAGTTGACAGTTTCATGAAATATTTGCAGGCTTGCATGAACAAATAAGATTTTTAATTCAATGAATCAAAAAAAAAGTCTCTGGTTTCTTTGTAGCATGAAATTTCACAAGGAAAAAAATAAAAAATGTTATCATCTTATTTAAATTTGTTTAACACATCAACGACACCCAATTTGTTCATTTAAATTTACACATTTTATTTCGATGAAATATTATTTACAAATTGTTTTTACTGAACCTAACAATACAGAAAATAAATAAGTTGAAAAATACATCAAAGGTTCTTCCCATTCTTGTGGAATTGCCATCATGTGGTTTTTGACAATATGACTCTCATCTGAAAGTTAATTTTTCATTTGGTGATCATTGGGAATTTATTACTGTAGTAAAATTAAAGGTTGCATATTTATTTTTTTGAAACCAATACATATACTTCTGAGAATTATTAAAAGCACAGAATCTTTCGTTATGTTTCCAAAAGCATTTAAATGTATACATTATGTTTTCACGTTTTGGGCATGCAGGCCTCCCTATTAACCTCATTAATGTTTTTGATTTTTCTCTTCCTTTGGCGAGTAATATTTGATATTTGCATGTTGATTCTCTCATCCAATTTCTTAGTTTGTCCAGAGATAGTGAACCAATTTCCCACTTCAGCTGATGGTTATATTATATTAACCAAGAATTCTGTTTTTTAACTCTTTCAGGTAATTCTTTCCGATTACAAGGTGATTTTGTCAATGCATATCTTTCAATAATTCCATCAAAAATTCAAATTTGTTTAGGAAATAAATTTGAACTCTTATATAAAAGAAATTGGCAATCAAGTATCCCAATGATAACTAAAAATTCGTATTTTTCCCCCACTGTCGATTTTTCATACTTCATATGGCACCACAAATAGATAGTTATTTATTTACTATTATTATTATTTCACTGATTATTAGCTCTGATCGTATATTTTATGATAACTCTCTGTTACAATATTCTAAACAATTAGAACTTTTCACAAAGAAACTTTCAAAGAATTTGTGGCTCATCCATTATTTTTACATTACCAAACACAAAACAGCAGTTGCAGTGGATGAACGATTACCTTAAGTCCAAAGTCACTGGACTCTATGGTATTTTCTTATAGTACTGTTTACACTTACCATGCCCTACCCTGACCGTTCCTTCAAAAATGAAACTTTTGCACAGATGACTCAGTGACATGTTTTTACATACTGCTGGATATACTGTTGGTGTGTTTTTATCTTACTTTGTGTGGGGAAAGGTAAAATTTGTATTTGTGTTATCTGGAGAATGCAAACATTTTTTCTATACCAAACTTTAAGAGTTAAAGTCACGTTTTGGGTTAAATATTTGTTCTCTCTGTAAAACAACCAAATTCTAACAGTTCAGATTTTCGATTATGTGAACAAATTGTTTTCAGATAACTCAAATAATGTCAATAGGTAGCCTTAGATAATTTCTAAAATAATCAATACATAGATATGTTTTCAACACATTTTCCCCATTCCTGGCATTAAATATTCAGAGTTGTGAATTTTTTTAATAATTAAATAGAATTGCATTAAGATATAAAGTTGTGGATTTAAATATCAAGTTCTAATCAGAATAACTGAGTAAAATCACTGTGGAAAAACACAACAACAAAAGCACATATTTTTGTTCATTTAAGTTTATAATTGCATGTTTTATTTTGCTGAAATGCTATTTACAAGTATATCCACTGAGAAAAATTCGAAAAAAACATGTAATTACCTAAAATATTTCACAATATTTAATTTAGACTCTTAACATTTTCGAAAGGGTTCAATGAATAAAAACTTTGTTACTCACTGTTTCTTGGTTACATTACATCAAAATAGGTGGTCAATCAAAAGAGTTTTTAAAGCAGATACCATGGTAACCACAGTTCCATACATTTGATATTGTGTCAGTCTGGAAATTACACCATGCCTCCCTAAACATTCTTTGTATTCTTTTGTCAGCAAATATACACAAACAGTTTTTGTAAAATGTTCGTAAATGTCCCAAAAATAAAGAATCTTTATCGAATTGTATAAAATCTTGAAAGTCTAATTTTACCATTGATGAATTTAAATGATAGTTTTCCTCATGATACGAATAGATGGTAATTCAGTTTCCGAAAATAGTAAATGATTATCAATGTCGTACATTTTTGGTGAAAATCTCTCAGCTTCTTCACAACTAATAGAAAAAACTTTACTTCCATCATCTCCTGTATCATCAAGTATTAGTTCCCCATCTTGGCATTTCAGAATATAACACTCACCGAGGTCCATTTCATAGTCAACTCTTCTTTGCATGTAGCCGAGGATATCAGACCACTTCCTGCATAACTTTTCCCAAGTGGTCCTAGATAACATATCACAATGTACGTGTCTTCTAAAATAATAATCAGTTTCCATCCTTTTATAGGTAGGTGAAGAGTTTTGTCTTGTGCTATTTTCCTGAAGAAAGAAAATTTCAATGACTTTTGTGACTTGCCCATTATTTTACTTTACTTTCCTAGATACCAAACACCACAACACAATACGATAGCTGCATGGAATGAACGAATTGCTGTAACTGCAAAGACACTAGAATCGTTTGTTTTTCCTTATAGTACTGTTTACCTGATCCTTAACCCTGACCATTCCTTCCAAAATGAAACTTTCGTGCAGGTGATTCACGGACATGTTTCTACATGCTGATGTGAGATTACCTTACTTTGAGACATCATAGGGCAAATCTTATCTCTGTGGCTCGAACGGTATTCTATATTATTTGACCTTATTATGTTAAGTATTTTATCCTCAAAAAGTGTTTTTGATGTTAGACCATGTGACTATTTCTCTCACTGTCCGAAATTATTGGGATGGGAAAAAATAGCATTAGGTGGTGGAAGTGAAAAGGCCGTCAAGAGGGTGACAGAGGTCTTCCCTGCAATGCTCTCCCACCCACCCCACCCCCTATTATCCCCCTCTCCTCCAGAAGATGTCTACTCAGCATAGTGGAGATGAGGGAGCTCACCTTCTGCGGATATCTTTTAGTGACGTCACCTCCAACTGATACTGATAACTTTGGAGGAAAAAAATAGCATTAGGTGTTGGAAGTGAAAGGGTAGTCAAGAGGGTCACTGCAATACTCCCCTATCACTCCCTCTCCTCGAGAAGATGTCTCCTCAGTCTCGTGGAGATGAGCGAGCTTATCATTTGCGGATATTTTTTAGTGATGTCACCTCCAACTGATACTGATAACTTTGGAGGGAAAAAAATAGTATTAGGTGGTGGAAGTGAAAGGGTAGCCAAGAGGGTGACAGAGGTCTTCCCTGCAATACTCCCCCCCTCTCCTCCAGAAGATGTCTGCTCAGCCTCGTGGAGATGAGCGAACTCATAATTTGCGGATATCTTTTAGTGATGTCACCTCCAACTGATACTGATAAATGTTTAGGGAAAAAAATTAAGAAAACGCGTTTATTATGATAACTTTTTAGAAAAAAAAAACACGATTTTTTATATTTTTTCCTTATTCAGTGATCCTGCTTGACTTTGCAAAGATTTTTGACAGGATTCCACATGAAACTCTGTTATATAAATTAGAGCAAATGGGTATGGATCCGAAGATGGTGATTTGGATTAAAGGATGGCTGGTGGACAGATATCAAAGAGTGGTTTACAGAGGAGCTGAGTCCAGGAAAAGGTAAGTGACTAGTGGTGTAACTCAGGGCTCAGTGCTTGGTCCTCTATTGTTTAATTTGTACATCAATGATATTGGAAATACCTGTAATGGAAATATCCACTTGTTTGCTGATGATGCAAAATTGGGAAGAGCGATAATCAATTCAAATGATGTCGATATTTTACAGGATGACTTAAATAGGCTGACGGTATGGACTGAGGTAAATGGCTGTCAGTTCAACGTGGCTAAGGGTAAGGTGATGCACTTCGGGAGGATGACATCGCATGCCGTTTACTATATTAATGGAACTGAACTGCAGGAAGTTGATGAGACAAGAGACTTGGAAGTTATTGTGGACAGAGAACTTAAGTTTAAAGGGCATATTGGCATATTGCAAAGATTGCCAAAACATCACATCAAAATGCATGGTTGTTGAGGAACACATTAACAAGCAGGGATAGGGAAGTTATTGTTCCACTCTATAGGGCATTGATAAGGCCGCATTTGGACTATTGTGCACAGATCTGGTCGCCAGGATTTCTTGGTGCTGATACTGATAACTTTCGGTAATCGGAAGTGGTGGAGAGGTGGGAATGGCGAAGAGGATTCAGAGGCGGGTTACAAAGATTGTTGCAGGTCTGCGGGATGTACCCTATGAGGATAGATTGATGATCTGTGGGCTTCAAAAGACTAGCTTATAGACGTAGGAGAGGAGATATGATAGAAGTATTTAAATTTTTAAAGGGATTTTACAGGATTAATACAGATGATATTTTTAGACCAGTGCAGGATGTGAGAGGACGACGGGCCATCACTGGAGATTGTGTAAGAGTGTGGTTAACAAGGGTATTAGGACTAGATTTTTTACATGAAGGGTTGTGAATGGGTGGAATGCTTTGCCACAGGTGGCTGTGAATGCTTCAACTGTGAATGAATTTAAGGAGAGGTATGACAGGTATTGTGTAAATAATGGTTATTCTGTCAATGTCGGGTCTCCCCCGATTAGTCATTTGACTCCATGGAAACACCGTTAAAATAATAATAATAATGACGATTGATAATTGTAATTTCAATAATTACTGCTCGTATGTTTGGTAAGCGTAATTCTAACACTGAATAGTTTTTTTTCATAAATATAATCATAGGGTACATATTAGAGTATCAACATGGATACTTTAGCGACTTTTCATGTCTGACGTGTATGTGTGTTTGAGGGACACCAGCATATAATTATATTATTCAGAAAAGCTCGAAAAACACAGCCGCCACAAGACTTTACTCTAATCTAAGACTTCCCACCCTTTAACAGGAAAGAAATACCCCAAAATGTATTGGAAAATTAGTACAGCAATCTATAGAAGAAAAAAAAAACCTGTATGTTTGAGTGACATTAGCATATACTTGAAAGAACAAACAGTGTCGTTGATGTGTTATGTATGTTTTAGTAAGATCACTTTTGAAATCACCGTGAATTCACACAAGATTTGTTTATTTATTTATTTATTGAACTTTAAGATCATAATTTTAGACAAATCAAAACATTCGGATGAATTATGCATAAAATATGAACTTGAATTAGAATATGAATATAGAAGAAAATACGGATGAGCTATGGGGAAAAAGGTGTGTGTTTAAGTGACACCAGTATATAATAAAATTATTCAGAAAAGCTCGAAATACTGCCGCCATCACGACTTTCTCTAAGAATTCCCACCCTTAACAGGAAAGACATACACCAAAATGTGTTGGAAAATTAGTACACTCATCTATAGACAACCATACATGACGACAATGACGGATGTGTGTCACCCTGGGAAAATTCCAAGATATCTTATCTCAAAAACATCGCCCATAATTCCATAGCCAAACCAAATCACCATGTGATATCACAGAGAGACATATGTTCCCCAGAAATTTCCAAAGACATAACGTCACGATTCTTATCTCTAAATATCACCCACAATGCATTAAACGAACCCAAAACACCACGTGATGTCCCTGACAGACGAGGGCCCCAGCAAAATTCCAAAATCAATAACATCAAAGATCCACGTCACGATTCCTTGTCTTATCTTGATCTTGTTCAGAGTGGCTACCCTACTACTGCTCTCCCCGCAAACACACACTTTTCTTTTGTTTCTTTTTTTTCATATACATAGCCCATCCGAATATTTTGATTTGACTAAAATTTAAGATCCTAAATTCCATTACTTTTTCTAATTAAATATCTTTATTACAATTTTTAACCAGAATAACTGAGCAAAATAAATAGTAAGTTGTCTTTGAATTCACTGAGACTTCAAAAAAAAAAAAAAATATATATATATATACTGTATATATATATATATACAGGGTGTTCGGGATAAATTTGACATATTTATAATTAATTATATTTTTCCGTAAGTTACATGTATTAACACACACTTCTCTTCATTTAAAAGTTTGGACCCTTCTTCATTCATATACAAGATGTCAGAAAGGATGGATAGCTGGAACCCACCTGAATCATGGAAGAGAATAACTTGTATCATGATGATTCGTGCCCGCCATCAAAATAAGGATATTACGACTGCTGCCCAATGCTCCCTGAATACAGTAAAAACAATCAGGCATGAACTAGAGACTTGCAATGGTGACTACGAGGATGTAGCAAGAAGAAAGATCCCTAGCAGACGATCTGATTGCGTTCATACAGCAGAATTCCTCGCAAATCTGCAGGAACAGGTGTTGAAGAACCCTGGCATTGGAATTCGGGCTTTGTTCGTGGAGTTGCTAACTGTAGTCAAGCCCTGGATAACAAGGGTAGCCAATGGTAGGCCGTATGTATGGCAGCAGGATTCGGCCCCTTGCCACACCTCTGGGAAAAGTCAAAAATGGTTGTCTGAAAATTTCTACGACTTCACCAGTCCAAATGTTTGGCCTCCAAACTCCCCAGACCTTAACCCCATGGATTATTTTGTATGGGGCGCAGTTGAAAAAGACACCAATCGCACTTCCAGTAATACAAAAGCCCAGTTAATGGATAAAATTAAAACAGTTTTTGCGGCCCTTCCCAGGGAGACTGTAGCATCAGCTTGTTCGAGGTTCCGAAGCAGAATTGAGGCTGTGATCGATGCTAATGGTGGTTATTTTGAGTAAATCTTGTTGATAGTATTGTAATTAACTCTGCCTGTAATGTTTTTTTGTCAATTCATTAAATTTAATAGATACAAAGAAGATTTTCTTTTTCCTTACGAAACTGTCAAATTTATCCCGAACACCCTGTATATATATATATACTGTATATATATATATATATATATATATATATATATATATATATATATATATATATATATATATATATATATATATATATATATATATATATATATATTAAGGATACCCAAGTAATTTTATAAACTTAGTTTTTTTTACTCCTTCTCCCAAGTAAGCAAAACAGTTAAATTTGCACCTGAATGTAGTTCAAGTCTAAAATGGAGTGCAACACCAGGCAACTCGTTGTAAAGGTGAGTAAAGATCTGATCACTATTCTTAGTATTTCCCATAATGTAAAACACATCTCACTAGAATATGTATACTTTTATACATTATGGGTGGGGGGGGTCACTACCCAGACCGGTTTCAACCTTTTTTGTGGTCTCCTCAGTGAGTAGCTAGATCCTGAAATACCAAGGTTTTAATAATACAGAGCCTTATCAACTTTACCTATACAAGTTGCCACAAGGCTTTTACTTTGAATAAGAAACCCTGGATGAGATAAAGATATGAACATTTTTTACCTTGGGGATAATATATATTAAGTATACCAAGTAATTTTATAAACTCTTGGTTTTTTAACTTCTTCTCCCAAGTAAGCAAAACAGTTAAGTTTGCGCCTGAACGAGTTCAAGTGTAAAAGGTAGTGCAACACCAGGGCAACTCGTTGTAAAGGTGAGTAAAGTTCTGATCACTGTACTTAGTATTTCCCATAATGTAAAACACATCTCACTAGAAGATGTATACTGTTATACATTATGGGTGGGGGGAGGTCACTACCCAGATCGGTTTCAACCTTTTTTGAGGTCTCCTGAGTGAGTAGCTAGACCCTGAAATACCAAGGTTTTTAGTAATACAGAGCCTTATCAACTTTACCTATACAAGTTGCTACAAGGTGCTTTTACTTTGAATAAGAAACTCTAGACCCTCCCCCCACCCATAATGTATAACAGTATACATCTTCTAGTGAGATGTGTTTTACATTATGGGAAATACTAAGAATAGTGATCAGAGCTTTACCCACCTTTACAACGAGTTTCCCTGGTGTTGCACTACCTTTTAGACTTGAACTACGTTTAGGTGCAAACTTAACTGTTTTGCTTACTTGGGAGAAGGAGTAAAAAAACCAAGTTTATAAAATTACTCGGTATCCTTAATACATATTATCCCCAAGGTAAAACATTTTCACACTCACTTACATACATATATATATATATATATATATGTATGGTCTTACTTAAATTTGCATAACCCATCAACCACACCAATTTGTTCATTTAAGTTTGCACATTTTATTTGACAGTTATTATTTAGAATGTTATCTTTCTGATTCTAATATAAAGAAATAGGACTTTTCTGACATCACCACTGCATGTAGTGATTTGCTTGTCATAACATTTCTCTGATGAGACATATGCGATTGACTGATTTTGATACTGCTTCCATACTAGTATACAAATTTCACAATACACAGATATAATCAGCATTACTATAAAAGCAATCAGCTGACGCTTTTGTGATGGTTCTTGATTTTCACCTGCAAAGAAAAAAATCTTATCGTTAGTGATGGAAAAGTTAACAGATTACTATAATCCTAGTACATAGGTAGTTTTGGAAGTATCAAAGTTTAAATGGTTCAGCAAATGATAGGAGATGTATTGGAAGGGATACCTGTACGTCGAGCCTTTATGAACATAGCATCAGAAGCTGGGAAAAACATTGCTGATAAAGCTCAGAGCCGATTACTTCAGAGAGGTCAAAGAAGCTAGAAGATGAAGACAAATATTTAAAAGCACAAGGGAGATGACATCTTTTGCTGAGGATATGATGTCAGTGTTAGATCTTTTTAAATCAGAGTTAGACCATTGTTAGATGAACTTGACTCCATTCTAAGCCAATTAGGGAGTTCAAGAAAACCTCCAAGTAACAGCTGAGATCTGAACAAGAGTGTATATTGAAAGGGAAAACAGGAGGAAAGTACCTCAGTGCTAGAGATGCAATAAGTTTGGGCACATTGCCAAAAATTGCTATAGCCATAAAAGAGACTCTGATAGATGGATGCATTGGGATTCTAATGTGGTAATGACTCACCATTATACCCCACAAGGAGGACTAAGAAGTGGCCAAGAAACTTGAGGAATCAGCATGAAAATTCTATGACAGTAATTAGGGAAAAAATAAGAGGATTAAAGTGTAGAGTTTTACTGGACACTGGTTCCCAAAAGTCAGTGATAACCGGATCTCTTTTCAGGAAGTTGCGATCCCGAATATCGGACGGTATCACTAAGCAAGAAAACCTATCATGTTGAAGGGAATAACAAACCCCACAATTTACGCCTCGGAGAAAGTGAAGGTGAACATGTGGTTGCCGGATTCTAACTTAAACGTTTCATTAGAGTTGTTAATTTTCCCGGAATCCTCTTAAACCATGGCAAAGGTAGTTCTTGGAACAGACTTTTTAGAGAAACATAAGTTCTCCTGTGATTTCTCTGAAAGGGAGATTTCTATCTTGGGATTTAACCAGGTTGCCCGGCAGAGAAGTTGTCAAAGGTGTCGAAAATGCTGATGAGAGCAACACACGGAACGACCATTCCCATTTAAGAAAAGGGATGGGCAAGGAAAAATAAAATTATTGATAAAAAAGACAGGGAAAATTTTTGCCTGATTCCCAACTGTTAGAGATACTGAACAGGTAAAAGGGGGAGAGATCTTACACATCTTCCGTGTCAAGGTGGCGGCAAACGAGAAAGAGGAATTAGAGGACACAGATAAAAATGCTAAGAATGGAATACAAGTGAACAAATTAGAAATAAATGATAATAAAAACCACCGTCCAGGCAACGGGAGAATTAGAAGCAGAGCAGGGTATCATTTTACCAGAGCGATAATGAGAGACAAGAATCACATCAGTCGTCCCAAGAAGAGCCCACAGGTCAGGCTGACGACGGTCCCTGCTCAAAATTAAAAGACAAATCAGAGTATCGTCTGACCCAGAGAATGCATGAGACATGATACAGACACAGATTAAAGAAAAAAAGTTTACCCACGTTCATGGATTAAAATTTTTCATGAAGGGGTGGGCTTTTTTAAAACTCGATGTAGCTTAAAAATATCAAAGCGCTTTACACCCATTTTTACAGAGGTCAAGTCTCATGAGAACTGTTACAAAAATAACCTTGTTTGTCTCTATGTATTTTATGTTAAAGATTAATGTAAATCAACCTATGGGAAATGATTGTATTTACTCTTTTAACTAAAGTTTCTAGAATGTCAAAAACAAAGGCAATGCTTTTCCATCGGAACTTTGTATAATAGCTATCTATTAAAGCACAAGAAAGTTGTTTACGATTAAGTCTGTGAGAACATTGTTTGCAAGCTGTGCGCATGAACACCTTCAAAGTTATTATAAAAGAGATCCGCTAATTTCAGAGAAGTTTCTGCTGTCCGACAAGCCAAGAAAAAAAAAGATTGCATAGAGGAGAAGAAAGAACAGGCCAGCCTTAACAAAAAGTGCAAGGAGAACTGTCGATTTCTTTGGGGTTTACAACCCTTGATGCATGGTCTTGTGAAGGCGAAAATAGAAGGGGACAGAGCCGAACATCGTGAGAAGAGTTCAGGTCCAGTTGCCGAAGCATGAGAGGCGAAGCGCTGTTACCGAAGAGAGCCAGTGGCAGTCAGCGGAAAACCAGACGGAATCGGACCAGAGGATCAGACTTTATAGTAAACCCATGCCAGAGGAAAAAAATCGGAAAACAGCAATGCCAACTGCCGGTCAGATGTCCTAGTGCTGCGGGAAATCAACCGAAGTCAAAAGCCGCAGAGTGATCTTTAAGCCTGTATACTGAAACTTCTTGCCCGAGTTTTTTAGTACTGGGAAGATTGCAGTCCAAGACCTGCAAAATATTCCGACGATGCGCCCCTTGAAACAAGACTCTCCGGATGGAAACCTAAGGCCTGCGATGAAAGAAAAATCATACAGACTTTGATGCGGGACTTTTGGAAGGTGTCGTGAAAAACAACATGGCTAGAGACAGCGGTGGCTCTGGTCCTGTTGTAGGAAATATCTCTACGGTGTTCTTCCATAAGTAAAAGGATGGATTTAGCAGTCTGGTTGGAGTATGGCTTTCCGCAATCATATAAAATCTTGTAGACTCCTGGAAACTGAGTGGGAAAATGTTTCTCTTTGGGTTTACTAAGTATGGAGCGAAGTTTTGGGAGAGTAGTGAAGCAAGTTCTGAAGTTAAATTTCTTGAGAATTTTAGCCAGTTTTGGTGAAATAGAGCTGATGAAAAGGCAAAGAAATAAAGGCCCTGGGGAAGAGGGATCTTCAGAAGCAGTTGAGTGACGGAGAGACAGAAATTTTCAATCTTATTAGGAGAGAAAACCGCTAAAGCTGAGAGAATTTACCGCAGAGTCAAACTGGAACTTTTATCGGAACGCATTTTTGAAACCAAAAGTTGTCTTGCCGCTTATTTCTCAAAGAAGTATTATCTTGAACCCTGTTTTCTCAATCTCTAAATCTCTAGACAGTTCATCTTGGAACTATTTAAAAGACATTAGCACTCATAAAGCTTCTAAAATCCAGAATTAACATAAAATTAACCTAATCAGGAAATTTGATTCTCTTAAATATATGCAAGATCGCCAAACTTCTCAGCTTAACTCTACCATTTTGAAAAAAGTTGTTATCAATAATTCTTTCCATCAACTATCTTCGGCAGAAGAAAGTATACTTGCTAAAGTTCTGTATTTTGTCACTGCACCTCTACCTCCATATCTAAAGAACAGCTCTTAACGAAGATAGAAAAGGCGGCATCTTTATTACCAAACAAAGAAGCTAACCTCCTTCGTATGGAAGCCATTTTCACCATAAATCATGCTAGACCACCTCCAGACAACATTTCTTACTCTGAAAGAGCAGCTATTAAATATTTAAAAAATAATAATGACATCGTTATTCTAACTGCTGACAAAGGGAATGTGACTGTTATCTTAGACAAGTCTGGTCACTATAATAAAATTTTGAAACTTTTAAACAGTGACACTTACTCTGAACTAAATAGTGACCCTACAATTGAATTGCACAATAGGACTAATAATTTATTAAAAACCACCTTGTAGTTACCAAGAAACATCCGTCTTTAACTTAGATCACTTCATCCTTTAATCCCATGATTATATGGTCTCCCCAAGATACACAAGGCAAACTGCCCGCTCAGACCATTAGTTGAAGGCCTTCACTCACCTACCTACAACCTTTCTAAATACCTCGCAACTTTTTAAAGAAATCTTTCCGGAATTTCCTCTTCTCATATAAAAACTGCTGGTTTTTTTTATCAAAAATCAAGGACATCAAACTTTAACAAACAGATTTAATGACTAATTTCGATATTGTCTCTATCTTCACAAATGTGCCTTTTCAAGAAGTCCCCAATCTTCTCAAGAACAAATTATACAAAAAACTCTTTGCTTTACTCTCCCATTGCATAAAGTCAGGATACGTCAAATATTACAATAAGATTTAATTATAAAACTCATGTCTGGGCATGGCAGCCCACTCTCTCCTATTCTCGCAGATATATTTCTTAACGATTTTGATGAAAAAGCTATTAACTCCTTCTCCTTAAACCAAAATTTAGATATCGTTATATAGAGGATATATTCCTCATCTGAGAGGACGGCGTCAACAACCTCAATTTTTTTTTGGACCACCTAAACAAGTTTCATGAAAAAGTCTCTTTTACCTTCGAACTGGAATCCGATGATTGCCTCCCCTTTCTAGATCTGAAGCCTACCAGATGTTCTGAAAGTATTAAAATCTTAATTTCTAGAAACCTATTCATAGTGACAGATATCTTTGTGCTTCCTCCCATCACTACTCTCCGCAAAAATATGGTATTATTTCCACCTTAACACACCGGGACAAATCTTTACTAATAGAAGAAACAGAAATTGAAAATGAACTCCTTTTTCTCAAAAAGACTTTTATTAATAATGGTTTCTCTCCTAATAAGATTGACAAATTTCTTTCTCTCCATCATTGACCTGCTTCTGAAGATCCCTCTTACCCCAGAGCTTTTATTTATTTGCCTTACATCAGCTCTCTTTCACCAAACTGGCTAAAATTCTCAAGAAATTTAACTTCTGAATTTGCTTCACTACTCTCCCAAAACTTCGCTCCATACTTAGTAAATCGAAAGAGAAACATCTTCCCATTCAGTTTTCAGGCGTCTACAAGCTCTTATGTGATTGTGGAAGGCCAAACTACAGCCAGACTTCTTTTTTTCTGTTAACTCAGATGAAGACCGCCAACACATTGTGGACTGGACACAAACTTCTAATATCCATGTGTGCTATGATGAACTTGAAAGATTGTCGAATTCGGAAAAATTACCTCAGATTCTTTCCATATCAACAACAGCCTAAGTTTCAATCTCTCTGACTCACACATTGCCTCTGTTCAATACTGGCGCACTCGTGACAGCAAGTAGTCAACATTTATTTGGAACTCAAGCTCGCATTACTGTTTTCAAAAGGTAGTACTGTCTTTTGTAACAGTGCTGTTGATGCCATCTTTAAGTCTTTGTTATTTTTTGTATATTTTTCTGATGTGAATGGATCAAGAAGTTGATCCATTCAACGAAACTAGTAAACTAGTAGTATCTTTTTAAATAAAGCATGTCACCTCTTAATCTCTCGGTATCAGTCATTGAAACTAATTTATTATATTTTCTACCAAGTTATTATATATATATATATATATATATATATATATATAATTAAATTGAAGGTTTACATAGTTTGATAACATATTAACATATTTAATGACTATAAACCGAGATTTTGAGTAATAAACTTTATTAATACACACGACTAGTTTCGTCTGAGAACAGACTTCATCAGATGTAAGTGGAAAGGACATAAAAATTTCAGAGAGAAGTATACGAATACTGGATTTATACACAGCAGAACGTATAAAACAGCAGCGGTTAACGCTTAAATGGAAGAAAGAACTCCGGCTCTAGCAACATGGCCATGCGTGCGTGTATGATGTCTGATCTCCAGTAATGAATGGTAGAGCTGTGAGAGTCTGCCAAACTATAGCTCAGGTTGCTATTCATATGGACTGGATTAAGAATGATTTCCGTAGATTCTTGAATCCGTCTCTTTAATTCGTCATAAGATCTGTGAACGTTGTTAATTAAATCCCAGCATATTTGATGTTGTAGGACTTCTTCATTAGTTTGCCGAAAATAATACATAACTGGACAAGGCGATAACCCGAGTTCTGTTGTAGGAAATGTCTCTTTTATGCTCTTCTAGGCATTATTCGATGTATTTTTCCGTTTGACAGTAGTACGGTTTGCCGCAATCGCAGAGGACTCGGTAGAGAACATGATACTGGAGATTATTATGGCTATCCTTTAAATGACTTAAGATTGAGTGGAGGTTTGGTAAAGTAGTGAAGAAAGTTCTGATATTGTATTTCCTTAAAAGTTTTGCTAAAACTAGGGATAGAGAGCTAATATATGGTAAGGAAATTCAGCCTTTGGAATTAGTTGTATCATCGTGTTGTTGATGGTTAAACAGTATTCTATTTCTAGTACTCCTAGAGTATCCAATGTTTTTAAAAGTATTTTCAAAATTATGTATATTCACATAATAATGTCCAGCATTATTACCATAATATACAGCCATTCATGTTATAAGATGAAGAAAAGCAACAACAACAACAAAAAAAGATATCTTCAAGAAGTGACTATCAGTCCAGGAGATTCGCTCGGTGAGTGCGAGCATTTTCGTCTTGTAGGATGTTTTCATCAGAGGAACATTATCGTCTTCTCCTCTATTACACCTGCACGTGGACGTCCAGTTCCTGTTTTTATACGTATTCATTATTCCATTAGGAAGCACATACAAGAGGCTCACCCATCGAGATTCCTCCCCGAAATCATCACACTACCTCCACCATAAACCTCCCTTTCATAGAATCTGAGGAATGATCGTGTCCCTAGATCTCTCCAGATAAAGGTAAGCCTGTTGTCTCTTTGTAGAGCAAACTGGCACTCCTGTGTAAAAAATACCGATCCCTACAGTCCAGCATGGTTGATTTCAAATGTTCTCTCCTGTGGGTTGGGGACAGGGTTACACAGACTACCGGTCGACTAGCACACGGATCATATTTGCGTAGCTTCTGTGCACAGTGTAAGCAGATACCAATGTTCCTGTAGCGACTAAAGGTCAGATGGTAGCTGAAACAGAGTAGCGCTCTATTTCTGCGAGCAGATAATCGGAGATATTGTTCATCCACTGCTGTTTTAGCCAATGGCCTTCCTTAACTCTATTCTCTGGAATGCTGTTTGTGACTATTGAAATTGGCACCACAGTCCGTGAATTACAGAACGACTCACATGCAGCCATCTGGCTAACATGCTTGACTTTGGCGAGCCTCTAGTCTTACTGGTCAACCAACTGAATTTATTGGTTAAAATATTACAGCCATAACGAAGAATTTTGCTACCATGAATTGTTTTCTTTTCACTCCAGACAAGAAATCACAAATCGCTTCAAAGCACTCATGGCTCGTTTGCATTTTCCAGTGACATCTCATTTGTATAAGATTACCCGACTCAGCTTCACTTTTTACGTAATGTAACTACAGTACTAACTTTCATGTGTTTTTCCTTTATTACTTAATTTGTGAAAACCAGCAGTGGCGACGCGTGCCCATTTAGGTTGGTCCTTATCTTAATTGTTCCAATGCAATTAATTATAGGATAAGTTTGCATACTTTAATTTATCAGTTAATATAATTTTAAATATGGATAGCATTAAAATCAAATGAACAATAGCTATGCTTCACGCACGCTGTTAATGTGATAAGCACAAATGTTTTGCGCTTCGTGGTGAAATTAGTTATTATTGGCAAATACCAGAGTGGGACACGAATAATTTGAATTTTGATACGATTTTTAAATACAGCCATATAATAAGCACAAAAATAGGAAAAGGTAATCAGATGGAAAATTATTTTTCCAGATTGAACCAAAGAAAGGCTGAATCAATTCGTTTTACTTATTTATACACAAGTTCCAAACTCCGAATATAATCATACAATCCGCGAAAGCACTCGCAGAAAACCGGACATTCAGTAGATCGTCATTACTGTTTCCCATTGTAAATATGGGGAAAAAATTTATAAATTATTTATGGAAAATTACTTGTCTATATCGCGGTCCTAAATACGTCAGTTCACACTTTTACACGCAAAAGAGGTGAAACTCAGAAAACAAAAACAGCAACTCATAACAAATGACAATATTCAACTGGATTGGTTGACACAGTAACCAACCACTGCTTTCTCAGTGCACACCCTGCCTAATCTTCTGGCTAGTTTAAAAGCACTGGAATGCTAAGAATTTTACCCGGAGAGGAGGGAAGGATCTTGAGAGGAGTGAGATCTGAAAGGATTGAGATTGGTAGCGAGTGTCGGATCAAGAACGGACTACGCGATTAACATTGGATTACATCTTATACAGTGAAAATATCATAGTGGTTCAAAAACGGACCTCCATGACCAAGGACTAAAGTGGAATGAAAGAACCTACCAAGGTAAGGTTTAGTAACTTTATTTATTTCAAGCGATATACAAATAGCAACAAAACCGCAACGGAAAAACCATACACGCACCAAAATGGAAAGCTTCGAAGATTTACTACAACACCTAAACAGAGATCAAGCACTAGAGTTATTTAAGTTAATCCTTAAAAAATTCGACACCGAGTGGCCAGGTTTTCTAAACTTGTACGCACACACAGATGAACCAGAAGACATCGAAGATGACGAGAGAGAAACAAACAACACGACTTCCAGCCCACCCGAGAACTTAAAACAGACAAACGTCACAGAAGAACACACAGGGAAAAGACGCAGAACCACGGACGACCACATGGAAGACGCCGCACCCTCACAAACAGCCCCGGAAAAGAAGGAAAAGGTCCCCCATGTAATTCTCCGGGAAAAAGAAAAGTGGACCACAGTAGCACAAAACCTTAGAGATCACAATATTGATTACTCCTGGGCCAGAAACACAGACGAAGGGGTTAAAATACAGCCAACAACAGTAACAGACTACAGAGGTATAACAAAAATAATGGACAACAACAAACTACAATATCACACTTTTGCACTAAGCAGCGAAAAAAATCTTAAAGTTGTACTCAGAGGAGTCACAGAAGGCATCACCTCTGAGGAGATTGCAGCAGACCTCACCCAACACGGACTAACACCTATCAAGGTCAGCAGAATGACCCGATCAGACAAGCGACCAATGCCACTAGTCCTAGTGGAAGTCCCCAACACACAGAAA
Organism: Typopeltis vanoorti; assembly: GCF_054136105.1. NCBI lineage: Eukaryota > Metazoa > Arthropoda > Arachnida > Uropygi > Thelyphonidae > Typopeltis > Typopeltis vanoorti. The sequence goes on from NC_143553.1 coordinate 37,905,124, forward strand.
CACATCTATGAAATAACCGCCGTTTGCGGTCTAAGAATAACCCCAGAACCACTAAGAAAGAGAGCATCAGCAGGGCAATGTCATCGCTGCCAAAAGTTTGGCCATGCACAAAAACTCTGCAAAGCTGAGTACAGATGCCTCAAATGTGGCGAAAAACACCCAACTATTACCTGTTCCAAACCAAGAACCACGCCAGCCACATGTGCCAACTGCGGTGGCCCCCATCCTGCCAACTATAAAGGATGCATTCATCATCCGAAAAACCGTGGGGCAACAAGACCCCCCCAATCACCTGCTCCGATTAGCACCCAAAGATCGCAGATTGAGACTGATCAAAGAAAACTAAACCAAACAAGTCAGGAAAGACCACAATTCCCCACCAAAACCTACGCAGAAGCAGCTCGCCCCAAGAATGCAGCACATACCACTCAGAAAACCTCCAACATAGCAACAATTCTGACCTCCTCATTAGCCACTATGCTGCAAGAATTTAGCCAAACAAACCCATCGTCATCCTCAACGAAGAGATTCCTTCAAGGAACCCACTCCATACTAGCAGCTCTCAATGAACACAACTAAAATACAACCAAACTCACTCCTGATAACTGCCTGGAATGCCAATGGCCTCACCAACAAAACACTTGAGTTACTAGAGTTCGCACACAGAAGAAACCCCGATATTATGCTGATTAGCGAGACTCACCTGAGACCTGCTAACAACCCCAAAATAAGGGGGTACACCATGTACAGAACAGACAGACTAGGTGCCAGAGGGGGAGGCACAGCCATCTACATCAAGCCCTACCTCAACCACAATACCATACCCAACCCACCAACCACCAACCTGGAGATTACCGGAGTAGAAGTACACACGAGAAATGCAGGAAGCATCAAGATATATGCAGCCTACAACCCACCAAGCAAACACCTATTAATATCAGATCTAGATTCCATCCTAGGCTCCACAGACCCCATTCTTATGGCAGGAGATTTAAATGCGAAGCACTGCCTGGTACAGCTCCACAGTTAATACAAGTGGCCACACTCTACACAACTACACAGCAGCCAACGCAGCCACAGTTGTGGGACCTGTCGAGCCTACCCATCACAGCCCAATTGGCAGATCAGACGTGCTAGACATCATTATTTTAAAGAATATCAAATATCAGTACCAGCTGGAAACAGTAAATGAATTGTCATCAGATCATAATCCCCTAGTACTCAAACTAGGTACACTAGATCAATTCTCCCCACTACACTCATTCTTAGCATGGGACAAACTGTCCCATGTCCTACCAGAGCACATCGGCCCAGTACCTATCATACATAAAAAAGAAGAGATAGACACTGCAGTAAAAAGCTTAACAGACCAAATCAAGAAAGCAATTGCTTCAGTCACCAGAACTACACTCATCCATTCAACCAGCAGAATCCCAGAGGAGATTACCAACTTAATCAAGTCCAAAAATAAAGCCAGGAAGAGGTACCATAACACTAGAGCCCCACAAGACAAAACTATCCTAAATAACCTAAACAGAAAAGTAAGAGATGCACTACAAAATCATAGAAACCAGGAATGGGAAAAGAAGTTAACATCCCTAAACCAAGCTGATCATACTTTATGGAAATTTTTGAAGATCCTCCGTAGAAAAAATCAACCCTTACCCCCCATGCAGACCAAGCACGGAATAACACACATGGATGAGACAAAGCTGATGCACTGGCTGACAGTCTGGAGGAGCAGTGCAGACCTGCATATGACAACCTGAATATTAGTCATATATATAATATTCATATGCAGGTCAGGCATACTTTAAAGCAAACAGAGAACTGCCCAGACCACATCACTCCTACCACCCCAACAGAAATATATAACATCATCAAGCATTTAAATTCAAAAAAAGCCCCAGGACCAGATGGAATCACCAATAAAATCATAAAAATTCTTCCCAGAAAGGCCATAATCCATATAGTCAACATAACAAATGCAATAATCAGACTACAACATTTTCCCATAGCCTGGAAAATTGCTGATATAACACCGATAAAAAAGCCTGGAAATGACCCACATCTTCCCCAAAGTTACAGGCCCATTAGTCTAATATCCAGCCTTGGCAAAATAGCCGAGAGAGTTATCCTTACCAGACTACAAGACGCCACAGAGAAACTTAAAATCATCCCTAATGAACAATTTGGTTTCCGGAAGGAGCACAGTACCACTCAACAAATACACCGCCTGGTAGAACACATCACAGTCGGCTTTAATTGGAACCAGCACACTGCAGCCGTTTTCTTGGATCTAGCAAAGGCATTTGACAAAGTATGGCACCAGGGCCTACTCTACAAGCTTATAAAAGCCAACATACCCATAAACATCATCAGACTGATCAAATCCTATCTCTCAGACAGATACATGCAAATAAAAATCAATGGAATTGTATCATCCAGAAGAAAAATTCTGGCAGGCGTACCCCAAGGCTCTCTTCTGGCCCCCCCTACTCTTCTCAATCTATGTAGCCGATATCCCACAAAACCCAAGAACAACCATCACTGCCTTATATGCCGATGATACGGCAATATTGTCCAGATCTCTCAGTCCCAAGCTGGCAACCAAAAGACTACAGGATAGCATCTCCACTCTTGCAAAGTGGTTCTCAGATTGGAGGATTCAGGTCAATCCACACAAAAGCTCGGCGATGCTTTTCACCATAAGAAAAGTACTCATCAGTGATGACATCCAACTCTATGGGAAAAAGATTCCATGGCAAGCAGAAACCACATATCTGGGAGTTAGATTGGACAAAAGACTTAGATTCAACAGTCACATTAAACACATCTGCAGCAAGACAGCCAGAGCCATAGCACAGCTATACCCCATGATCAACCGCCGAAGTAAACTTCACACACAAAATAAACTACTAATATACAAGATGGTATTACGCCCGGTAATCACGTATGCCTCCCCAGCGTGGAGCCACACCTCACAGTCTAATATCCTAAAACTCCAGAGAATACAAAATAAATGCCTTCGGATGATCTTGGACGCACCGTGGTACGTCAGAAACGCACAGATCCATCGGGAGACCAAAATACCATACATAGCCCCCCTACTACACGACCTAGCAGAGAAGTATTTCACCAGAGCAATCACTCATCCTAACCCACTGATCAGTCAAGCTTCAGAATACGATGAGACAGTCTACAATAAGCACAAAAGACCGAAAACAATTCTACTCCCAGCTGATATCAACTAACTACACTGCCCACAAAGGGAGAGCATAAAGCTCAAAACTACCCCATTCACCTGTACACCAACCCAGACAAAGGGGAATATAAAAGCATATTTGCCTCGCCCATCCAGTCAGTAGCGTTGAGCGTTGAGCGTTGAATTTTACCCACTGCGCCATCTGTGTGCCTTTTCAAAGGGCCCAAAAGTGTCTGTATTTGTGACTGCACACATGTGGTCACCTGCAGACAGCACGACGTGAGGAATTTTTATTTGGTCTCTTTCGAATAAAGGTACTCACCTTCAGTAGCCTGTCTCATACAGAAGTAGAGGGTTTTCCCACATTAAAACTCAGGTTTTTCGTCCCTTAGTAGAGGCAAACCGGCCCCTTCAACACACAGACAGACTTACAACCATAAGATACATATACCTAATGCCTCATTAGGAGGGCCCAACCGCTCCCCAAAACGATGGGGAAGAAAGAGGGAAAACCCATACGAATAAATAAAACCGATCACCTGGGATATTAACGATTAACGAGAAAGTGATGCAATGTTTATGCACCAAAAAAGTGTCTTCTTCATGAAGCATTAGTATACTGTATTTAATTTTAGGATCACGCGAAGCCAGGAAACAATTAAGGGAGCCGTTAACAGAAATAAATGCAAAATATAATATCGATGATATTGATGTTATGTGGGTGTGCACCGTCCACCTAGCACACCTTGAATACATGCCCTTGGAAACCAGTTTAGCGTAGTGCTTGTGTGTAGTATAAACCCCAAATACGTTAATGCTTCTTACGATAATTTAAGATAATTCACTCCTTTTCATGGTCTTTTAAAGACACCGTTCCTTTCCAAAAGTACCTTAGAATATGTATGAAATTTTCTGTTCTTATCTCAAGATATACTCGTACATAGGTCAGACCGAGAGAATCCTGGAAATTTTCGAGAGTAATCATGCTAAGTAGTGATGATGATACATCGATAAGAGAGGTTTTTTCGCTGCTTTGTCCCTATGATTAAAAACAAAACAAAACATGGGAAATACATTGCTACTCGGTTTCAATGCATCCTATCTCTGCTCTTCATGGAATCTCTTGAAGTTGTTCAGTTGCAAGACAGTCTGAATAGGAAACAATTACTAGTTTGCATGAAGTTTGAAAATTACTTATCCTATTCAGCAGCCCCCGAAGGATTATTAGGGACAGCATCAACTTCATATATTTGTGTTTTATATATATATATATATATATATATATAAAACACTGGAATGCTTACCGGTGGAGATTGCACCCCCCCCCCCCCCCCCCCAGTCTCCAAAAGTTAGATAGGGCTAAAACGGCCTCGAATTCTCCCTACGAGGGAATAAAAGTCGTTAGTGGATTTATTTTATATTTTTATGTTTGCGATTGTCAGTTTTTTTGAGGGCGCGTTTTTTACTGGATTCTCTACTAAGTATGTATTGGTTTTGTTTTAAATAAATACAGAATACAGGTAATACTGATGGATGATGTTTATGTGTAGTGGTGAATTTAAATATATTATATGTGATATAAACTCTAGTTTTTCAAGTTGTGCTTACTATTAAGCAAGGAAAGGTATTTTCGAACTTTTCTCGTACTGTAATGGAGCTGATTACGTGGAATGACTTATTTTCCTTTAAAATTGTTAAGAGACATTCGTATAAGAAATTGGCATATGAAGTTAGACTGTGATATTATTGGCAATTTACGGACAAAACCTATATAGAAGATATGAAGGTGGATATGACTAAACGTGTTTTGATTTTTTTTACATTTTTTGTATGTTGTGGTTGTTTGGCTTTACTGTCAGCATCTCTTGCAACGCAAGAATGGATAATAGCAAAACCTTTGAAAGGTGGACTTCCAATTAGCATAAGCAATGTTACTGCAAATGACGAAAGCAAATTTCGTGGAGAATTGAATTTTGGGCTCTTTGAAGGAACAAAAACCTTAAATCATGGATTTGGAGATAGACGAACTCATATATCGAGTAAGTATTAAAATATCATTACTATTTATGGATGAGTATAATTAATATTCAACTTACGATAAAGGAATGTTCCAACCAGCGATCAGTACACAAGCCTTTAAATTTGCTCTTAAGTGCAATCTACCATTAAAGCAAAGCATTACACAAATTCGTTGACATGCCCTGTCAGATGTACAAACTGGAAACTCAACTGTAGAGACCAAAGATGCAACTTTTTCAAGCCTCTTCAGGCTTACTATTGTGTCACTGCAGATATCCATGGCAAGATTTGAGCCTATTTGGTGATAAGTGGTTACACTATATACTTGGACAATCAAATGAAATTTTTTTTCTAATTGTTCTGGAATTCAGGGAAACACAGTGTTTTTGTCAACAACTGTCTCACCTTAATTTGCAAACAACTGAATATCGTTTTTAAACCACAGATTATACAGTCATTGTATTCCCCATATAGTTTATGCTTGTTATTTTGGATACATATCCACTCTCCAGCCAAAAGGCTGCGGGTTCGAATCCCGCCATGGGCATGAATGTTTGTGATTGTCTGTGGAAATGCTGGTGGATGGTAGATGGCATTGGTGTAGTTGCAGTTAGTTGAGAGTAGGTGCCCTCCCTTGATGGGTCTTTGGACTCCCTGGAGGTGTCAAATAATAATAATAATGTCAACGAATACATTCTTATATGTTGAACTGAGATAAAGATAGTGACTTTAATTCTCTAATTTTTCATGTTGTGTATCTTTTTATAGGTTAGTGGTTTCTCAGTGTTTTCACTTGAAATTTGGTAGGTATGATCCATTATTCTTCATTTATGAAAAATATTTGGTCCACCTGTCACTGAAGATAATTTTAATTTTTTTTTTTTTTAGTGTATAAAAATAAAATATTGTAATGCATCTAGAATAACAACAATATACTTCAGTTATTACTGTAATTGTGGCATTCTGAGGTTTGATGCTGTAATATATTAGTGCTTCAGGTGGGTTAGGGTGTAATTTATTTTTTGCATAGTCTGAAAAAATCCCCTCTAGAAACAACATTTTTGAACTTTTTTTTCAAGCCATTTTAGGCCTTGTGGTAGTGACTAGGCAATTAAATTCATCTTCCACTTAGACACTCACAAAGATTTCATCTCTACAGTAGGATTTATGTGCACAATCTGTTGGTTGGTGCATGGGCATGGTATGCACTTGGCAAATATCAAGGATGGAAGCATTTTTGAAGTTTTGATGAGAAACAAGGGAAATTAAGGTGCCATCTTTTAGAGAGCATCATAAAGTGTTTCAGGAATATTGTGATTGAACTGTTCTGTGATAACATTATATTGGAATTAGGCTTTTAATAGAGAATGAAATTTTCTAATAAAAAACTGAATTACGTTATTCAAAATTTGTTGTTACTTATGTTTGATTCAAAAAAAAGTTGCATAAATATTTTGAAAGGGAAATGTTAACACCATCTTGCAGTAGGCACATCTGCTTTAAACACCAGATAGTGACCACACTGCAGCAAAGAAAATGCTGTGTATTTAATAGTTAATCTACTGGTTTCTTTAATTATATTCTTCTGATGACCCAACACTCCACAAACAAATTGAAGTACAAATGGTAAAATAGACTGGAAAACTGTTTGCGCTTAAACTTTGCTCTGCTGAGGCAGAATCTCCATCGATAATATTAGTGGCCTTTGGTTGGAAATACCTGGGTTTCAATCTTGTCTTGGATGTAAACAACCTTTAGAAGGACTTTTGAACAGACGGTGAGTTAGAGTTAGCTGTTTTCTTACACAGGTAAACGCTCTGTTTCAGCCCTGTCTATTTTACAGGTACATCTATGGTCACTGTCAATTGGCAAACATCATTCTTCCGCTGATTGTTGGGCCAGTAAACACAACAGCAGCAGCTGCTCAGCATCCCTTCTCAGTACAACTGCAAATGCATCAAACCTCTTTATCTTCCTCATTTATTCCATCTACCTTTCATCTAGAACAGCCATCCTCATAAGTTTACCAACAACTTCAGTCTCCAGCTCTTTAAGAAAAATATCAATATATTTAACTTGTTTAATAATATGTTTAACTTTTATATTAATGATATTGGTCAAGATTTGGATGGAGATATTCAGTTGTTTGCGGATGATGCAAAGTTTGGTCGAAACATGAAGAGTAGAGAAGATGTTGTGGCCTTAAATTAAGTGATTGAGCATGGGAATGAGGATGCGAGTTAAATGTTGCAAAATGTAAGGTTTTAAAATTTGGAAAACAAAGATGGGATGCAGAATTTATGCTTGGTGAGGATATATTGTCAGAGGTGGAGGAAATAAGAGGTCTGGGGCAGATAGTGGTAAGGATCTGAAATTTAGGGGACACATAGCCAAAATTGTGAAGACAACACAAAGGCTTCTGGGAATGATGTAGAGGACACTGACATGTAGAAGGGAGATTCTTGCTCCATTGTATAAGGCTTTGATTAGGCCACACGTGAACTGTTGTGCCCAGATTTGGTCATCTGGTTTTCAGAAGGATGAAGAGATGTTGGAAAGGGTTCAGAGGTGACTGACTAAGGTAGTTTCTAACCTCTGGAATGTTGTGTATGAGGAAAGAGGGGAGATATGATAGAGAATTACAATTTAGTAAGTGGTTGTTATTGGATCAATTGGAGAGGTTCTACAGAAAATAGTGGGAGATCAGGGGAGAACCAGAGGTCATCCCTGGAAACTGTATAAAGAGGATGTGAGTAGGGGAGTGAGAAGCAGGTTTTTTTTTTCATGCAGTGTTGTGAATGATTGGAATGCCTTGCCTGAGATTGTGGTGTCTTTATCATCCCTCGACTTATGTTGGGGTTCTGTTCCATCCTGCAAGATTTAAGTCGATACATCAAATCAACAGTTATAGAGGTTAGAGACTTAAGTATAGTGTCATTTTAATTTTTAAACCTTATTATAAAACTGTACTGTGCATTACTGCCACATTAAAACAGGAGAATAACCATTGATATCTTCCTCCACAATCGCATCTTCATTACTTTCCCTCATTGAAAGACCAGGCTGCTGCTCTTCTGGTGTAAACTTTGTTTTATTGATGAAAATGCCCAATGTACTCTGCTTATTCTTCTTTTCATCATAAATTTGTTTATAGCAAGCAAATGCATTATGTACTTTCCTTACCTTTCTACTAATAAGTAACATTCAACATTGGGGTCCATGTCTTCAACCATTTTGAGAACATCGCTAACTGTAGAGAACATTTCTGCAAGACCCTTCGCTGTGAATTGTTTAACTACTTCTCCTTGTTTCTCTTTTCCCCTCTTCCCTTTCTCGTTCTTCCTCTTCCAACACGTTCCTCTAGTTCGACCAATTCTTAGTTGGTCAACTCTTCAGGGGAACTTTCTATGAGTTGAACTATGTCATCATCATTCACTTCAACATTAAGATTGTTTGCTAAGCCCACTATTTCTTCACACAGTTTACAAAGGTCTTCATTTTCTTCAAAACTTTCAAAATCATGCACAAACCTTTTTAATGTCTTTTTCTATATGCCACTCATACGTTGAGAGATCACTTCATCCCAAACTACAGCAATATTTTTAATAGCATGATAAATATTGAATGCTTTCCAGAATTGCACAAGAGTCTGGTCATTTCCATCAGTAGCAGAAATGGCTTGAGAAAAAATTCTCTGGAGATAATAAGCCTTAAGCACTACAAGAACTCCCTGATCCATCATTTGGATCAATGAATGAAGTAATGTTTGGAGGGAGAAACATGACCTTGAACTTGGTGAAGATCAACAATATAAGACGGATGACCTGGAGCATTATCTAGATTCTAGAATGAATAAAATTTTAAATTCTACATTTTCTTTCACACAATAGCTTTCCATTTTACTTGCATAACAGTTGATCAAGTCATCTGCAAACAATTTTTGAGTCCTCTACGACTTCTTATTTCTCTGATAATGAACTGGAAGAGTATGCTTCCTAATGTTTTTGAAGGATTGTGGATTCTCACTGCCATATCACAAATGATTTCAGTTTATATCCAGCTACGTTACCCCCCTAACAGAATTGTAACACGATCTTTAAGAGCTTTGAAATCAGGCATAGATGTTAGCTTTTTGTGGATGAATTGTCCTCTCGGGCATTTTTTCTGAAACAAGGAGGTCTCATCCATGTTAAATATTTGCTGTGGTAAAAATATGGATGAGCCCTCTGTAATAATTTTATCCAATTTCTTCACAAACTCCTTGGCTGGCTTCTCATTGACACTTGCAGATTCACCATACATTTTCACATTATGCAGCGCAAAATGCTACCTAAATCTCATGAATCAACCGGAAGAAGCGTCGAATTCTTAGTCATAATCGGGTCCTGCTTTCTCCTTCAACGTGATGAACAGACTTGGTGCCTTAGCGGTTATGGCCATAGTGCTAAGAGGTATGTGCTTTTTGTTCAGGTCCTCTATGCACGATGGAAGTAGCTTTTCTAATCAACGATAGGACCTTGTCATTGCTTCGTCACTATCGTTGAACTTGCAACTTCGTTTCCTGATAAATTGCTTGCCTCTTCACTTCTTCACTAGATTTTTTAATTGGGTGTGTAGGGACCATGTTGCACAAAATATCACAAAATATTTAATGACAAATACACAAATAACCTATTATTTAAACACAAAATCAATAGAGGAACTTGCTGACTGCCGAGGGAGGTTGCTGCTGAATGCACTGTTGCCACTGCTTGCAAAATAAAAATCTTTTTACTTTATGCTTGCTTGGTCTTGTTCAAAAGTATAGTCGCAAATGTTAATTATTTCATTATGGGATCACTGACATATATTCGAACGGACGTAAGTCGAGGGATGACCACACACACACACACACACACACACACACACACAAATTAACCAAATAAATGGTTGAAAAGAAAACTATGTAAGTTTTAAAAATAATGAAAGTGGAACAGCTCTCAGAGATGGACTGTAGACTCAAATATTTAAACATTATTGAAGGGGGGAAAGTGAGAGTTTCGAAATGGAACAAAACCCTGAACTCTTAGTGTTGACCATAACGAAAACATTAAGTCAGCCAGAGAAGTATGCGATGAAGTTGCTTAAAAGGATAGAAAAAACAGAACTCCATGATGGATTGAATAAGTTAGAGACAGTTATGGAAAAGAAAAGGAAAAAAGCACATGAAAAGTTCTTAGCAAGTAAGCATATGCTCTGAGAGAATACAGTGAAGAATGCAAGAAACTGAAACAACTTATAAATGCAACGGTCATGGGAATGCGTTGGTAAAAAGATATGAGATTCTTTTTCATCTTCTTATTATGGATTTTAGGTCAAATAGCCTGTTTGGTTCTCATGCCAGTGCCTTTCTTGATCTTCCAAATGTTTCTTTTCCAATTTATTTTATATTCATATAGTATTTTTGTCAGTCTGCTATTGTCCATTTTCAGATGTTCTATTTTTGTGTACATTTACTTATATTTACTTATTTACTTGTATGGGGACTCAATGATCTGTGGTGTTCAAGATAGGATGTGTGAGGAGTGTTTGCCAGAAAAAGAGAGGTGAAAGGGTGGATGAGATGATTGTGATGGTGGGAACAAATGACGAGTGGTGGTGTAAATAGGACAGCGAAAGATATGAGATTCTTGCCTGAGATGGTACGAAAGAAGACACAGAGAGGAAATATAGTGTGTGTGTGTTGCCTAGGTATGATAATGACGAGCTGAGCAGAAGAGCAGTAATATTGAATGATATAATAGCTAGAATGTGTGATAAGAGAGGAATGGAATACGTGGATGCTTGGAGTGCATTTGAGGGATAGAGAGGAATTGTATGCTAGAGACTGCTTACATTTGAATGAGGAAGGATGTAGGCATCTGAAGAGATTGCTATTCTGAACAAGTCGGTGTGTCCCAGGAAGGATGGTAGCAGGGGTGGCCTCTTGTGGGAATGGGTACTTGGGAGAAGGGGGGGGGGACAACATCAGCTAACGCTGAGCCCAGTGGAGTCTAGAGGGGATAATGCTGGGTATAGAAACAGTGGCATTTATATGCTTTATACTAATGCCAGGAATATCCGGAATAAGGGAGAGGAATTGGTGGCGCAGATAGCATCTTCTTCTTCTCTTCTATCTAAGACAGGTTGAGTCTTCTCTTGAGCAGGATCTTCCAGTCTTCTCTATTCCTTGCTGTTTGAAAAAGTTCCTTATATGTTCTGCATCCCAAGATGTTCTTTATTAATTTCAGCCAGGTAATTCTTGGTCTTCCGGGTCTTCTTTTTTCAGTTGGAAAAGTATTGATTAGGACGTTATGAAGTCTGTCTGCGTCCATGCGTACAGTGTGTCCAAACCATCTCAGTTGTTGTTTTCTAATTTTTTCTATTATTGTATTTTTATACAATAGTTCTTGTCTGACTGTGATGTTTGTTTTCTTTTCTATCCAACTTGTTCTATTTATTTTTCTTAAGCATTTCATTTCAAATGCCAGCAGTTTTTTCTCCTTTCTTTTTTTAACTGTCCATGCTTCTGCTCCATAGATGACTGTTGGTATAATTATTGCTTCATATAATTTGATTTTGGCTTGCTTAGATATCTTGTTTGTTTTCCAGATTTTCTGTAATTTTCCCATGGTGGTCCATCCTATCGCTATTCTGTGTTTGATTGTTTTGAGTTCATCTATGTTTCTGTTAGTTTTGATCCAAGGTATATGAAGTTGTCTACTTGTTCTATTTGTTCTCCGTTTAGGGTGGCTGAGATGGTAGTTCGATTCCTACCTATTTTCATCACTTTTGTCTTTTATATATTCATTGTCATGTCATATGTTTTACAGGTTTTGTTTAGCTTTGTTGATCAACTTTTGTAGTTCATTTGGGGTTCTTGCAAGAAGGACGAGATCATCTGCATATTTGATATTATTTATGTTTAAACCATTGACATTGATTCCAGGGTATTTGTCTATTGCCTTCTTTACAACTTCTTCTAGATATATGTTGAATAGGCATGGGGATAATGGGCATCCTTGCATTACTCCTTTTTGGATCTCTATGGGTTCTGTTGTGAGTGTGTCCTTTTTAATTATTGCATTTGTCTTAGAGTAATATTTTATCAGAAACTGTATTATATATTTGTCTATTGCTTTTTCTAGTAGAATTTTAAGAAAGATTTCTCTGTTGATGTTATTGAAAGCTTGTTTAAAGTCCACAAAACAACAAAATAATTTTTTATGGTCTTCCCAGATGAGCTCTGCTAGTTGGTGCAATGTGAAAATTTGGTCTATTGTTGAATAGTTTCCTCGGAAACCAGCTTGTTCTATGCCTATCATTTCTTCATGGGTGTTTTTTAATCTATTTTGTATAATTCTTATGAATATTTTATAGGTGTGAGGGAGTAAATTGATTAGTCTGTAATTTCTGCAGTCTCTTTTGTCTCCTTTCTTGTATATTGGGATGATCTTTCCAGTTCTCTAGTCATCTGGGATCTCTCCTATTTGTAGTATTTTATTGAATAGGGTTGTTAAATATTCTATTGATATGCTGCTTCCATATGACCACAGTTCAGTAGGGATAGTATCAATGTATGGTGCTTTATTATTTTTCATCTGTTTTATTGCGAATCAAATTTCTTCTTGTAAAATTTTTGGGTGATCATTATTTTCTTCTATTGTTGGCATTGTAGTTTTGTTTCCTTGGTGGAAGATAGTCTTAAAATGGTTTGACCAGATTTTTCTTATATTTCCTGCTTTTGCTGAGAATTCCTTTGTAATTTCTCTTACAGTATCATGGAAGACTTTTAGGTTATTTTGTTGGTATGCTTCTTGGCATTTCTTAGCTTTTTCTTCTAACCATTTTTCTTTGGCTTTTTTGCATCGGTTATCAACTTTTTTTTTTAGTGCTCTGTATTTTTCTCTATTCTCTTCATTGTTTTGTTGGTTTACAAGTATCTTGGCCTCTCTTTTCTCTTCTATGGTAGCTATGATTTCTTGGGTTATTCACTGTTTGTTTATTTTGGGTTTGGAACCAGAGTGTCTTTTGCAATTGATAACACTGTTTCTTTTCCTTCTTCCCAGTATTTTCCGCTGTTCTGGACGATGGAGGGTTTTAATTTCAAGCACATCTGTTCTAAAAATCGACTTCTGCTTGAGCTATCTTTTAGTTTTGATAGGTTGATGTTTTCTTCTTTTCTGATATTCTTTTTCCTGTTGAATTTTATCTACATAGCATCAGTTTACATACCATCTATATAGCATCATAGCATCTACATCATAACATCTATATAGCATCATAACATCTACATAGCATTTTATCTAGATAGCATCAGCCTAACCAAAAATTATTGGGATCACTGAGACGTGGTTGACAGAAGAGGATATAATAACAGGAATAGAAGTCGCTGGGTACAGCATTTTTCGGCAGGATAGGAAGGGAAAGCATGGTGGTGGAGTACTGCTTATGATAAGTGACGACCTATGTCCTCTAAGAGTGGAGACCTTGGAAGGCAGTGGCACTAATGATTTTGAAAGCATATGGTGTGAGGTAGAGGTGGGCAAGACAGGATATTTAGTGGGATGTTGCTACAGACCCAGGAGCACAGAGGGTGGGGACCAGGAAATGTTTAGACAGTTGAGCTTGGCAAGTGCAAAAAGAATGATTACTATGGGAGATTTTAACTACAGTAGTATAAATTGGGGAGAGGAAGATGCATGTAGCAATAAGGGAATGGAATTTCTAGAATTCTTGAGGGACAAATGTCTTAGGCAACATGTAATAGAGAGAAAAAGAGGTTCAAGAGTTTTGGAATTGGTTATAGCATCAGAAGAGTTGATAATAACTGAGATGACATCTCTCCCACCAGTTCGAGAGAGTGACCATATGGTTTTGACGTGGAAGATGAATAGACATGCAGGCGTATTAAAGAGATGGGAGCGTATGTGGAATTATAAGGCAGGTGATTATAATAGTTTAAGATGTCAACTTGGGGAAGTTTCATGGAGGGAGGAATTGGAAGGCCGGGATATCATCAGTGTGTGGGAAATTATGAGAGAATATTTGTTAGCAGCAATGGTAAGTTGTATACCACGAGTGAAGAAGAGGACACAATTTGGAGTAAAGTGGATGACAAACAATGTTAAACAGGAATTGCATGCGAAAAAGAGGCTATGGAAGAGATATAAGGAGACAGGTGAAGAGAAGATACATAAAGAATATAGGACATAGGCCAGAAGAGTGACTAGTGTGGTAAGGAAGACGAAACTGGAATATGAGAGGAGATTGGCTCTAAGATCCAAAGAAAATCCTAGGGAATTTTTTAGATATGTGGCCGGTAGGAGGAGAAATGACTGTGGAAGAATGATATTGTGGGATAAAAATGGGAATAGAGTGACTGATGCAGAGGACATAGTGGAATTGTTCAATGAACACTTTATTGGAGTATTTCATCCTGGAGGAGTCAGTTTTAATGCTAGAGGGTTTGGGCAGGTTCGAGGTTTAGTGGTACAGGAGGAGAGTGTTTCAAATACTGAGTACTCTGGATGTCAGTAAAGCTGTGGGACTGGATGGTATTTTACCACAAGTTTTGAGAGTATGTGCTAGGGGACTGACAGTGCCTTTGACCTGGCTTTTCAATGAAAGTCTGGCTGTGGGAAAGGTGCCCATGGAATGGAAGGAAGGTAAGATAGTGCCATTGTATAAGGGTGTAGCAGACTGGAAATGTCTAATTATAGGCCAGTTTGTGTGTCAGTAGTTAGTAAGATCTTGGAGAAAGTAGTGAAGGACCGTATATAGCATTGAGCAGATGAGGGTAATGTTATCTGTAAGAGTCAACATGGATTTGTGAAGGGCACTCTTGTTTTAGCAATAGCCTTTTATGATAAAGTTTCAAGAACATTAGATGAGGGAAAGGCATATACTACCATTTTCTTAGACTTAGCGAAGGCATTTGACAGGGTGCCACATGATAAGCTGATATTTAAGTTGCAGCACATGGATCTGGATGTTAGATTGGATAACTGGATTCAGGATTGTCCTATAGGTATCGGAGAGAGAGTTGTGTATGGTGGGACAGTTTCAAGGAAGCAGAAGGTTACAAGTGGGGTCCCACAGGGCTCAGTACTGCGACCTGTATTGTTTAACCTTTATATCAATGACATTGTCAGTGGATTGCAAGGGGATATTCAGTTGTTTGCAGATGATGCGAAGCTGAGAAGGATTATTAGTAATAGTGCAGATGCGGCAGCCCTGCAAGAGGATTTGAATAAGCTAGCTAAATGGGCAAATGAATGGGAGTGTGGGTTTAATGCAGCAAAATGTAAGGTCTTGAGGTTTGGGAAACATCGATGGGACACTGTACTCTGTGGGAGGAGTTATACTGGAGGAAGTAGGGGAGACGAGATCTGGGGTTGATGATTGATAGAAACCTGAAATTTAGGGGATATATTGCAAAGGTGGTGAAGGTAACAGAGAGGATTGCTGCAGTAATGAGAAGGACACTGACCTGCAAAGATAAAGCAGTTATCATTCCGTTGTATAAGATCCTGATCAGACCACACTTGGACTATTGTTCTCAGATTTGGTCCCCAGGATTTGAAGGGGATAAATTAACTGGGGAAAGGGTACAAAGGCAGATAACGAAGATGGTTTCAGGACTGTGCAATGATAGTTATTAGGATCGGCTGAGGGAATGTGGACTGCAGAGTTTGGTGGATAGAAGGAGAGGTGATATGATTGGACTTTTAAACTGTTGAGAGGTGGTTACAGGGTTGACACTGGGGATTTCTTTCGCTTGGTTGAACAGCGGGAAGGAGTGATGACAAGAGGCCATCCCTGGAAGTTACAAAAGGAAACTTTGAGCAAGAGGGTGAGGAGTGGTTTCTTTGCATGGAGGGTGGTTGAACCATGGAATGCATTGCCTGATGGAGTGGTGAGAGCGAGGACGGTCGACGAGTTTGAGTGGTATGATAGACTTTGTGTTTCTTAGGGGGGGGGGACTTCCCCTCGATGAGTCTTGATAGACTTAGTGTTTCTTAGGAAGGACCTCCCACGATGAGTCTTTGACTCCATGGAGGCCTGAATAATAATAATAATAATATAGTAGTTAATTGGTTTTTTATATTCAGGGATTGTAAAATTTCTTCATTTGTTTTATGGTTCCACTCGGTATATTATTATTATTTGGTAACCTCCATGGAGTCAACAGACTTATCA
Organism: Typopeltis vanoorti; assembly: GCF_054136105.1. Taxonomy (NCBI): domain Eukaryota; kingdom Metazoa; phylum Arthropoda; class Arachnida; order Uropygi; family Thelyphonidae; genus Typopeltis; species Typopeltis vanoorti. The sequence goes on from NC_143553.1 coordinate 37,921,568, forward strand.
TGGTATATCCAGCTGGTTTTCTGAGAATGCTGTTTGAATCAGTTTTTTTATTCTTCGTGTTTGCACTTTCACGTCCATGTTTCACTTTCATATAATAAACTTGGTTTAGATAGGATGTTATATAGTCTGATTCTGGTATATAAAGGAATCCTGCTGTGGACATAAATGTTTGTGATTGTGTTTAGGTGGGAGATTAATTTGATTTCCCAGTGTGAGACCACTTCCTGTTTATTGGAGGTTGGAAATGGCTTTAAAAAAAAAGTTCTGTGTTTGGTCTCTAGAGGAAGTTTTCTGGATTATGTAAAAAATCAGCATTATCATCATGCTTATCAAGGATTTAGGTCTAGCATGGCCTGTTCCGGCCTTAGAAGTCATCGTTGAATCGTTTAGGAGGACGTCCTGGTTTTCTTTTTCCTAATGCTTGTACTTTAAGGCTTGTTTTGGTAATCTTTCTGTTTTCATTCTTTGAACGTGTTCCATCCATTTATGTTTATATTTTTTAATTTTTTCTATTACTGGTTCTTGGTTTAATTCTTTCATAATTTCTTCATTTCTTTTGTGATCAAATAGGGTATACTTTGCAGTTTTTCTCATAAACTTCATTTCTGCTGTTGTTAATCTTTGTTTGTCTTTTTGTTTTATTGTCCAGATTTCACTTCCATACATTAAAACTGGTAGATCTAGTGTATTGTATACTTTTAGTCTGGTTTGTTTTTGAGCTAGGTTTGGTTTAAATATAGAATTAATTACACCTGTTATTTTTAAATATATATATATATATTTTTTTTTTTTTTTTTTTTTTTTTTTTTTTTTTTTTAAATATAGAGCCTGTGTAGCTCAGTGGATGTGGCGTTTGCACACCATCGCGCTAGGCCGCACGAAGGAAGTCTTAGTTTCGAGTCTAGTCGGCGACTAGAGGAAATTTTTCTAAGCCTTTTTTCGACCGGTTCCCGAGTTAGTCGATCTCTGGCACGGGCAAGCAGGTTTTTCCTCCCGGAAACTCGGGTTTTTCGTCCTGTAAACTCAAGAAAATCGACCGTAGAACCCACATTATTTCAGACATTAAATATATTGTGTTAGGGTTAGAGACCACGAGATGGCGGCACATTTGAGCCGTCTCTCTTCACTGCGTACCGCTTAATTAGTGATAGCCTTGGGCCATCTGTCTCTGATTGGGTACCAGTGGAGATTGAACTGCCCACTCAGTCTCCAAAAGTTAGATAGGGCTAAATGGCCTCGCCTACTCCCGTATATACGGGAATAAAAAGGCGTTAGCTGATTTTTTTTTTTTTTTTTTTTTTTTTTTTTTTTTTTTTTTTTTTTTTTTTTTAAATATTTTGCAATTTTTACGTTTATATCTTTTTCATTTTCATATGTGATCGTACATCCTAGGTAGTTAAATGAATTCACCTGTTCTAAGATCTTGCTATCTATTACTATCTATTACTATTTTAGTTCTTGCTGGATCTTGTCCCTTAAAGGCCATAGTTTTCGATTTTTCTGTTGATATTATCATACCATAATCTTTGGATATCTCATTTAGATCTAAAATAGTTTTCCGTAGTTTATCTTCAGAATTTGTAATTATTATTTGGTCGTCTGCAAAGAGGAGAGTGTTTAAGTTTACTGTAGGAGAAAGTTTAATTCCTTGATGTAAATTTTTATTCCATTTTATTATTATTTCATTTAAGTAGATATTAAAAAGAGTTGCTGAGAGGGGGACACCCCTTGGTTTATCTCTCTCGTATATGATAGCTCGTGATTTAATCTTTATTTGTATTTGATTATTTTCACATATACTTGTGATAGCTTTTAGGATATTATTTGGTATTTGTCTTTCTTTTAATATGTTAAATAATATGTGTCTTGTAACTTTGTCAAATGCTTTTTCAAAGACAATAAATGCAATGTGTTTCTAAATTGTATTCTCTTCTTTTCTCTATTATTAATTTTAGGCAGAAGGCCAGGTCTATACATGATCGTTCTTTTCTAAATCCATTCTGTACTTCTAAAATAAAGTTTTTGGAATATTTCATTAGTTTGCTATTTAAGATTCTGCTATATATTTTGTAAAAGGAATTTAGTACACTGATAACTCTATAGTTTTTAGGGTCATCTCTATTACCTTTTTTTAAAGATAGGAATCACAATTGCTTTTTTCCATTCTATTTCCATTCAAAATTTATTCAACTATACCAGTTGAATAAATTTTGTTTAAAAATAATGAGTCTTTCTTTGAATCTTGTTCCTGCATTTTTATATAGGTCTGAACCTAGTTTATCTTCTCCAGGTGATTTTCCATTTCTTGTTTCTTTCAGGCTGATTTCTGAATCTTCTTTAGTTACTTACTTTTCATTTTCGTTAATTGTTTGCCAGTTGTCTTTTTTAAAATATTTGTCTGTCCACAATTATGTGTAGTAATTGAGTGATTCTTCTAATTTCAATTCGGTGTTTAATTTTATGTTTTCTTTGGTATCTGCATTTAAGTGTTTCAAAATTTTATATACATTGGGTCTTATTTTATATAAATCATGTTCTAAATTAGAAACAATTTTGTTCCATGATTCTCTGTCTTTTTCTGACTTTTCTTTTAGCTATGGCTCTTATATTCTATTTCATCTTCTAATCTTTTACTGCTTAACCATTTGTGATAGGCTTCTTTTTTCGTTTTGATTATTTCTTTCATTGCATCATTCCAGATCTTCAGTTTTTTCCTTTTATTGAATTTTTTGGTCTTTCCTGAGCTTTCATTTGCTGCTGCATTTAGTATCATTTTTATATTAAGCCATTCTATTTCTATTTCTTCATTTTGTTTTATGTTATCTAGATATTGGTTAATTTTTTGTTCATATAGCCATTGTACATTTGTGTCATTCAATAGTCTAGTTTTATAAACAAACGTTTCAATTTTTGTTTCTGTTCTTGTTACTTGTAGCCATTTAGGTGGTAATCTTAATTTTATTTTAACAAGGAAATGGGCACTGCTTATTTCATATCTTCTGTGAACTCTTACATCTAGTGAAAATTTTGATGTCTTTTCATTTAATATAAGGTAATCTAATATTGCCCAAGTATATTATGTATGTGTTTATGTTTATAGAAGGAATTCATTATTTTTAGGTTATTATAAACTACAAAGTCAATCAATTTTTTACCATTCCTGTTTAGAGTATGTTCTCCGTGTATTCCTATATTATTATTAATTTCGTGTTTCCAATTCTTGCATTTAAGTCTCCTGCTAAAATTACGTAATCATTTTTATTTATTTTATTATATATGTTTTGCAGCTGATTACAAAAATCAATATTATCCTGTTCTCTTCCCTCTTCTGGGGCATATAAACCAATTATTGTTAAGTAGCCTCTATCTCTTTTTATTCTAGCTTCTATTATTCTTTCATTCCATAGTTTATAATGTTTTAACTGTTTTGAAAGGGAGTTATGAATCCAAATCATGACTCGTGCTTGTGCTCTTTGGTCTCTGTCAACTCCACTGTATATCACATTAAAATTTTCAGTTCTCATGGTTCCTTTTAATTTCTTTTTTGTTTCAGTGATTACTGCCATTTTAAAATTTCTTTCATTTAATAATTGGTCTAATTCTATTTCTTTATATGCTATTCCTCTTACATTCCAGTTTGCTATGTGTATTATATTTTGTCATTTCCATTTTTGTTTTACCTTTTCCATTCCAGGGTCATTTCCCATAGATTCAATCCGATTATCTTTTTCTGTCAGCTTACTAGTAGAATTATGTTCTCCATGTCAGGGGAAGCCTGACGATGGAATAGTTCAGTGGTAGGGCTGCTACCTTTTAGGCTTCTGAACTAGCCTTCTTCTGAATTTAAACTCATAGGAGGAATAGGGTATATTGAAGGGGGAAGGAGTAGATTATAGAAGAATTATAGTAAGGTTTATAGAGAGGGCATAGTTGTAAGCCCAGAAATGAAAAGACCCCATGGCCCTCGAGTACTCTAATAGCATAACGGTCATAAAATAAGAGTTGGCTGATAAGGCCTTATAGGAAAGATTAAAGTAAGTGGATCTTCCTCAAAGTAGTAGAAGGAGAGGATAGATCCAGCCAGGGGTCCATGGGAGTGCTGCTTCCCTCACAATCAAGATTATTGGCCCAGTTGGTCCACGAATCCTTATTCAGTATATTCGGACCACCCCACCATATACACGCACACACACGCGCGCATGCACATGGTGGGCTCCCCCTATCCGCCACCCAGGGGACGCGCTCTCTAGGGGTTGCAGGGCCCCCCAAGAGGTAAAAATTAAAAATTACAAAAAAAAAATATAAAATTGATTTAAAAAAACAAATCTTAACTCATCCAGCACAAAATGTACTGTAGGTTTGCAAATCTTTTGTAGGTAGTTAGTAGTGTGTGTGTGTGTGTGTGTGTGTGTGTGTGTGTGTGTGTGTGTGTGTGTGTGTGTGTGTTATTTATGCCATTTACTTAACAAGAATTGAAATTTTAATTATCATATGAAGTGGAAAAAAAAGAAATAAAAGTCATTTCAGGTATTTGCAAGTATAGTATGTCCACAGTAAAGACAACCTTCGACACTTCTGTGTATGTCAAAAGAAGGAGAATCCATTCCGATAATTGGGTAATCAATCCGTATTGTGGGATGAGTGTTTATTATTATACGTCGGAAAATTAACTTCTCTTTTATGATCTTTGTAGTTTTTAAAGTGGTAACTATTTAGCTTGTATAACAGTTATACAAGAAAATTTTATGTATAAAGCACGTGATTTTGCGTGTTGGTGACCAATTCATACATTGCCTTATTTCTTTCTCACCGTAAACACGAAATGACTCTTCTTGGCAGTCTGCCAACGACAGCTCTCGCTTCTGTGGTCGGATTATATTTACTTGTTCTAACAGGTAAATACTTTCAGATACGACAGATGTGATGATAATACCTAGGATAGATAATGAAATATAGCATAATTATCCATTTCTATTTTACTTCTTAAATTTTTTTAAAAATAATTTCTTCTTTTGAGAGCTGTAGAGTAGGTGCCCTCCCTCGATGAGTCTTTATACTCCCTGGAGGTGTCATGTAATAATAATAATTGAGAGAGAGAAAAATGAAATCTCCTTTGAGAGATAAATAACAGAAAGGTGACACGTTTTGGGGACTACTGATAAAGATTAGAAATGGAGGGACAAGTACTGTAAGAGGAATTGGAGATGATAGAAGACTTAAGTCAAAGATATTTCAGATGTCTGGAGTATGACTCAGATAAAGGTGGCATGAAAAGTGAAGATATTCTAGATGTGTGGAATAATTATTTTGAAGATAGATAAATGAAACAAGAAGTGACAGAACAGCAATAGAAAATATTCAAGAGGAATGCAATCAGAAGTATATATATCAGTATTTGAGGTGGAGAAACTTATCAAAACTTAAATACGGAAAGGCAACTGAAGCAGATTATTCGACCAGAAATGCTCACTATTGAGATTTAAAAGTTTTAAAGTGGCTGCATTGTATAATCCAGAAGGCATGGACATGTGAATGATTGGAATACATCTTTCATGATACCCATTTATAAAAAAGGTAAATAAGACAATGTGAGAATTATTGAGAAATTTCTGTACCAAGTGTGCCAGAGATATGCTAACATAGTTGAGATTGAAAAAAATTGTGTTAGTGAAACTTGAAGAACAAGCAAGGTTTCCTCAGTAGAGATTGTCAAGATCAGATTTTTTGCCCTATCAGGGACAGGGCTTGAAAAATGTACTTCCCTACTTCTGTTGGTGAATAGAGTTTTGCCATCAGGCAAGTTTGTCAACCGTGTGGCTAGAGAAAGAAAACATCGTCAACGTATCTAAGCCACACTAGGTTTTAGAGTAAAGGAATCAAGAGCACTTTGCTCAACTTTAAAACACATTCCCTAGCCACGTGAATGCATTCCATTTACTATTGAAATTGTATATCAGAACTCGCTCCCATTCCTGGATACACTGGTCACACGTCTGTCCTTCACAGTTTACTGCAAACTGACACATACTGGTCAATATATACATGCTAACTCATACCACCACCCCTTGCAAAAATTTGGAGTCATTAACACCCTTAAAAACAGCTATAACAATTTGCACTAATCAACAAGCTCTTAAATAAGAATTAAAGATTATTAGCAACATATTTATAAATAATGAATATAATAAAAATACTATTAATAAAGTTCTTCATAAAACTTCATCAAAAAAGAATATAGATTACAGTAAAACCATAGCCATCTCATTCATTAAAGGGTTTATCAGAAAAAAATCAATAGAATCCTAATGGCACTTTTAAACCACCAATAAAATTAAAAAAACATATTGTTCAACTCCTCTAAGGATCCTCTCCTCCCATTGGTACATCCTGGAGTTTATTGCATCTACTGCACCTGTAACTTACATTATATTGGTGAAACTGGACGTACAATCACTATACGGGGAAAAAAAAAAAAAAAAAAAAAAAAAACATTAAATATAACAATTTTGATGAAGCAGGCCTCTCAGATCATGCTCTCAACATCCTACACAAAATTGATGGGAAAAGTACCTGCTGTTTACATCATACAAAAACCTGGTATGAACGAAAATTTAAAGAAGCCTGTTAAATTCTGATTAACCACCCTAATCTCAACAATAATGGTGGCATAAAAATTCCAAGAATTTGGATGACACATATTCAGCCTACTTAGTTTCCAGCATACTTTGGGACTAAGCAATTTTCAGCTTTTATTTGAAATTATTCCATACCAATTGGTTGGAATTTATATGTATACTTACATAGTTTTTCTATATATATATATTAGGGGGGGGGGGCCCAACCCAGAGTTCTGGGCTGGTAAGCCGGTTCTCCATTGTTTTGAAACATCCAACAAATTGTTGGACGTGAAACGTTTCATATTTTCGGCTTAACAGCTTATCAGCTTAAACCCATCTCAAAACAATGAAGAGACGAAAAACGTGATATAAAAACATTTGACATTTCGGCTTATCTTTTTATATATATAGAGTGGATATATATATAGTTTTATGAAAAAATTGAATGACTAGAACTGAGATTTAATTAAAAAAGTTTTAATATAAACACACTACTAGTTTCGGCCTGTAACAGCCTTCTTCAGGTGACATAAAAGAAAAAACACTAAACATTGAGGGTTAAAAGACTATGAACAACATAGACAGTCTTTATACATAATTAGCATGAAAACGTAGTAGTTGTATTTGAAGCTGTTCTTTCATTTGTTGCATTGTTGGGAGAGTGCGTGCTTGCTGCATCACGTGAACGCCAGTACATGATTACAGCTGAATGACTATCTGGAAGGTTGTAGCTTAAGTTGTTATTTAGATGAACAGGATTGAAGATGATTTCTCTCGATTCCACAATTTTTCTCTCTATTTCGTCACTGCAACGGAAGATGTTTGTAGATTTTTCCCAGCAGACTTTGTGACTTTGGTTATCATCATTAGGATTAGCCGAGAAAAGGATATGACTTGATAATGCACTTGCTCGCTGTCTCTTGTAAGTAATGTGTTCTTCCATGTGTTCTCTCATGTGTTCTTCCATACGCATTTCGACAGATTTGTCTGTCTGCCCGAAATAAGGAATATCGCAGTCACATAATATTTTATATACGCCAGGGTATTTGAGTTGATGATGACAAGGTTTTGGGTGGCTAATTAAGGAACGGATCTTTGGAAGTGGAGTGAACAAGGTTCTGATATTGTATTTTTTTAGAACTTTTGCTAATTTATGTGAAACAGTACTTATGTAAGGAATAGATATATTGCTTTTGAATCTATTTGTTTCTTCTGAGTGATGTCTAGGAGGATTAAGAAGGAATTTGTTAATGATTTTCTTGGAATATCCATTAACTTCGAAAGAAGTTTTCAGATGGTTTATTTCTGTATGCAGTTCATTTGGATCATCAAGAAGAGAACGGGCTGTATGTCCCAAGGTGGAAATTATTCCAAGCTTATGAGGAGGGAAATGATGGGACTGACTGTGAAGATATCTGTTGGTATGTGTGGGTTTTCTATATATCGATATTTTTAGTTTACCAGAAGAGCGAGTCAGTTTGACATCAAGAAAAGGCAAGGAATTATCTGTTTCAAGCTCAGCAGTAAACTTAATACTTTGATGTCGGCTATTGAGATGTTCGAGGAAAACCATAAGGGATTCATGTCCATGGCTCCAAACAATGAAGACATCATCCACATAACGTTTCCAAACTTTAGGTGTTAAAATAAAGGAAGAGATATCCTTGGTTTCAAAATCTTCTAAGTAAATATTTGCAAGAACCGGAGATAAAGTTCTATAACCTTCATGACGAGGCTTCTATTATCAATAATAAAAGAAACTTCAACAAGACACTAAAGAGGATTGGACTAAACATTAACAGGTTGGTCTTCTTAAAACGTTGCAAGATTTTGAAACCAAGGCTATCTCTTCCTTTATTTTAACACCTAAAGTTTGGAAACGTTATGTGGATGATGTCTTCATTGTTTGGAGCCATGGACATGAATCCCTTATGGTTTTCCTCGAACATCTCAATAGCCGACATCAAAGTATTAAGTTTACTGCTGAGCTTGAAACAGATAATTCCTTGCCTTTTCTTGATGTCAAACTGACTCGCTCTTCTGGTAAACTAAAAATATCGATATATAGAAAACCCACACATACCAACAGATATCTTCACAGTCAGTCCCATCATTTCCCTCCTCATAAGCTTGGAATAATTTCCACCTTGGGACATACAGCCCGTTCTCTTCTTGATGATCCAAATGAACTGCATACAGAAATAAACCATCTGAAAACTTCTTTCGAAGTTAATGGATATTCCAAGAAAATCATTAACAAATTCCTTCTTAATCCTCCTAGACATCACTCAGAAGAAACAAATAGATTCAAAAGCAATATATCTATTCCTTACATAAGTACTGTTTCACATAAATTAGCAAAAGTTCTAAAAAAATACAATATCAGAACCTTGTTCACTCCACTTCCAAAGATCCGTTCCTTAATTAGCCACCCAAAACCTTGTCATCATCAACTCAAATACCCTGGCGTATATAAAATATTATGTGACTGCGATATTCCTTATTTCGGGCAGACAGACAAATCTGTCGAAATGCGTATGGAAGAACACATGAGAGACATTACTTACAAGAGACAGCGAGCGAGTGCATTATCAAGTCATATCCTTTTCTCGGCTAATCCTAATGATGATAACCAAAGTTACAAAGTCTGCTGGGAAAAATATACAAACATCTTCCGTTGCAGTGACGAAATAGAGAGAAAAATTGTGGAATCGAGAGAAATCATCTTCAATCCTGTTCATCTAAATAACAACTTAAGCTACAACCTCCCAGATAGTCATTCAGCTGTAATCATGTACTGGCGTTCACGTGATGCAGCAAGCACACACTCTCTCAACAATGCAACAAATGAAAGAACAGCTTCAACTACAACGTTTTCATGCTAATTATGTATAAAGACTGTCTATGTTGTTCATAGTCTTTTAACCCTCAATGTTTAGTGTTTTTTTTTTTTTATAATGTCACCTGAAGAAGGCTGTTACAGGCCGAAACTAGTAGTGTGTTTATATTAAAACCTTTTTAATTAAATCTCGGTTCTAGTCATTCAATTTTTTCATAAAACTATGTATGTTAACAGAGTCAATGATCATTCTGATATATATATATATATATATATATATATATATAAACGAACATGTTGCTCTCCAGCCCAATTTAATTTTGTAACCTAATAGATGATAATAATAATATGACTCTAGCTTTGATGTAGTAAAGGATTTTTTTTTTCTTTCCTCACCAGAGGTCAGGCCAATAATTGTTGTAATGGTTGGTCAGTAACTTTGGCAAACCATGTAGATTGTATTTCAGCTTGTTTCTTTGTATATATATATATATGTGTATGTTCCATATGATGACCTTGACATGGCGGTCAAATTGTTGAATGTTCGTTTTGGTTTATATTAAACTAAAGTTTGCTTGAACACAGTAGTTGTCTCAATAATTTTTGATAATGTATTCCAATCACCATGTAAGCATGAAGGAAAAAAATAAGGATCAAGTTGTCTAATAGATACAAAGAAACCACCATTCAGAAAATAATCAGCATCCCTCAGCCAGACCATAATCCAATGTTAAGATTTCCATATCCTACCTTAAAGGAACTTCTGAACAAGAAAAAGAATTCTAGACTTCTACCAGCCTGGTTGGCTGAGTGGTTAGCATATCTACCCTTTGCCAACAGGCTGCGTATTTGATCCCCACTGTTGGCATGAATGTTTATGGTCGTCTTGAGCTGAGAGATGAATTTCATCATCCTGGTGTGAAACTTTCTACCTTGCTCATTGGAGGCCTTGAAGTGACTTTAAATTTAATTTAAAAAATCCTTGACCCTATAATACATTTGTACTGTAATTTTTTAAAAAAATTCTCTCTCATGGGTGGGAACCACATGAAGAAAGAAAGACCCAAGATTCTCTCTACTTTCAACCCAGCATGAAAATTATCTTCTTTCCTATCAACTACTAAGGATAAATTTTCCCTATGTTATTCAGTGGCGGCTCATGCATAGGCACTGCAGAACTGCAGCACCCCAATTTTTCTTGATATATAAATATATTTCTTAATTTATTTATATTGGCTTGTAATATTCAATTTTATCATCAACAATCCTATACAATTGAGTGCACAGGATGTCAAAATTTTGCAAGATGATTTGGATAGTTTGGAGGACTGGGCTAAAGAAAATGGATGTCAATTTAATGTGGCAAAGTGTAAGGTTATACATTTTGGGGTGAAAAGATTAGCATCAGTATATCAAATTGGTGGAACCATACCCCAGGAGATTGATGAGGCTAGGGATTTGGGAGTGTTGGTGGATAGGGAGTTGAAGTTTAGGGGGCACATTGCAGAAGTGGCCAAATCAGCTCATCAAATCACTTGGTTGCTGAAAAATACTTTAACAAACAGAGACAAACAAGTTATTGTTCCTCTGTATCGAGCCTTGATAAGACCCCATCTAGATTACTGTGCCCAGATATGGGCGCCAGGGTTTCTTCTCGATGGGGAGGAGGCGGAGAAGATCCAGAGATGAGTGACCAAGATAATAGCAGGACTGTGGAATGAACCTTATGAGAAAAGGTTGAAGATTTGTGGGCTGCAGAAATTGGTTGATAGGCGAAAAAGGGGTGATATGATTGAGACATTCAAATTACTGAAGGGTTTCTATAAGATTAATTCAGAAGATATTTTTGAGAATAGGGCTGGTAGTGGGAGGACTAGGGGCCATCCATGGAAGCTTGGTAAGAGTGTGGTTAGCAAGGGTGTTAGAAATAGGTTTTTTACTTGGAGAGTGGTAAGTGAGTGGAATAAGCTGCCAAAGTCTGTTGTGGGTGCCATGACTGTAAATGAGTTCAAGGTGAAGTATGATAGATACTGTGTGAATGTTGAATAGTTGTTCTTGACATGATGTTGGGCTGCCCTCAAAGTCTAAGGACTCCTTGGCTGCCCGTAATAATAATAATTCTCTTATTTTGTATAAAAAATAATAAAAATAATCTTGTAGCACTTAGGAGGGCATAGCAATATGACACTGTGGTAAACATAGCAGCACTATGTTTACCACTGTGTCATATTGCTATGCACGCAAACATGCATGTCATAGTGAGATGCGAGCTATTAGCGTAATGTGGAACTGTCCGTCACACAGTTCCATTGTTGTTTATATGCAGTTTGCGCCAGTAGTAGTGTGTTCGTAGTGCTTGTTGTGTTTACTGTTTCTGTTTAAATATTTGGACATTACAATTAAAGGATTTAATTGTAATGTCCAAAAAATTGTAAATCAATCCATTTAATTACAATTAATGGAATGGATTTTATTTTTAAGTAATTTTGAATTATACTAAATTGTATAATTTTATATATAATAAACAATATTTTTTCATGAAACAAAACAAGAATATGAGAAGCCAAACGGCTATTTGTTTCTGGCGAGGTTGATATAAGAAGTTTTTATCCCCTTAACTTAAAACAAGAATATATTTTATTTTTAAGTAATTTTGAATTATACCAAACCGTATAATTTTATCATTAATAAACAATATTTTTTTTCATGTTTAATTTTAAAAAAAATTTTTACCATAATTTTGATATTTTATCCAAACACGTATACACTGTACTTACAGTGTGTAGGTATATTTCGAAAGTTGCAGCACCCCCACGATTTCAAGCCACGAGCCACCATTGATTATTCTTGTCAACTTTGCTATTTACATAAGATTTCTAGAATCGGAGAATTCAGGCCTTGCTTCTTATACCATTGATGCCAGATATGGGTTCAATGGGAGCAGACAAAGGTTTTGCAATACAGTAGATTTAAATTTGATGTCGTGATTCTAATCTTAATCAAACAAACTGCATGCCTTTCTCCAAGTTTGGAAGTAATCACCATAAATTGTTCAGCTTATTATTTTTTTTATTTTTGTATTTTTGAAATTAATTTTGAATTACACAACTAAACCTGGTTCTCTAGAACTTTTAATATTGTTCTCTCCATTTCACTCAGCGTCAATCAAGACATATGGAAACGTACTGCTGTTTGACTCATTCTTGTGTTCATATTTTGAATACTGTAATCACATATTTTGCTCTCTCCCAGAATGATGCTCATGTTAGAAAATTGGCATCCCTTATCTGCTCCACTAAAGACCAACCACTTTCCCCTAGACCTACCTGGTGTATACCAGGTCCCTTGCAGCTGTAAGCTGTCCTACTTTGGCCAAACAGCCAGGACTGCGAATATCAGGATTTCAGAACACAAGGACTACATCTGTTTCCACCAGTATAGCCACTCTGGTCTTGCAGACCATACTCTGGATACACGCCACAGAATACGGTGGAAGAAAGTCACAATAATACACTGTAGCAAGTTCAAATTTGAAAGACTTTTCATGGAATCAGCCTCAACCCTAAGAATCATGCCAAACCTCAACAAATTTGGTTGCATGAGACTGCCCCAGATTTGGGAGACCTTCAGCCCAACGGCCAAGAATACCTACATAGCTCACTAGAGGGCACCATGAGAACTTTTAGGAGAAACAATAGCTTCCTCACTTCGTCCTCATTTACTGTGTGTAGTGCCTGCTGCATATGTATTTATTTTAAGTTCCTTTGAAGATGGCAACGTGACGCCGAAATATTGGAAATATTTATTATAGTTTAATTTAATTTATATTCTAGTATATGTTGTGAATTCCTTAAGTTAATTAATACTCATGTATAACCAACAAATAAGCCTATCTACGAGAATTACTATCATCCACGGAGATTCCATTGCACGCAAGGCCCGCCAGTACGGTAAAATGAAGCTGAAGTTATCAAGACAACTGAATCGTCTGACCTTCCTAAAATGCTGCTGGGATAATCAGGTAATCCCAAATTGTGTGAAATTTAAGCACCGTTTCTTTTCACAAAAGGCTTTCCGAATTTATAACCGCAGCAGCTACGCTCTGCTATGGGAACAAATTGCCGCCACTCGCGTTCTCCTAGCTGAAGCAAACAAAGCTATTCGGGCACTTGAAGAAGAGCTTTCCAACACGTTAAATCATGAGCTTTGGTCAATTTTATATGACGTCTCGTGCACTGCGGCAGATAAAGAATTTGAGAAAATATGGGGTCGACATCTCAAGAAATTTGAGAAATTAAAAAAGAACTCTACCTCCAAACCAAAACTTACTACCAACACTTTAGTCAACCTTTCTTCAGTTACTCTGAAGCCTGCAGCACTCATTGCTCACGTGGCCACAACTTTGCCATTGCTCCCAGAAAAATACTGGCTGAGGATATAATGATCCAGACTGAACGCGGGATCCGCCATCTTCCAAACCACATGACCAACAATATTAGACTGGATGTAGCTTGTGTTCTCACCAAAGCAAGACCACCAAAAACCAACATATCCAATAGTGAATATAAAGCTCTGCAGGAAATGAAGAAAAACAAAGAATTAGTAATCACCAAAGGAGAGGGAAACTCTACCGTAGACTCAACCAAACGGACCACACAGGTAAGCTTAATGCTCTATTATTAGATCGGGCTACTTGCCTCCCTATTGAATACAATCCCACCAACTCACAAATCAGAAAACTCCATAGGCTCTGTAAGAAGGTCACTTCATGGCCTGTAGAAGTTACTAACAAATTAAAACCGTTCAACTCTATACCACCACTATCGTCTATATGGACTCCCAAAAATACATAAAGAAAATGGGCCATTATGCCCCATATTGATTCCTCCACATACAAATTAGCTAAACATTTGGCCAAAGCGCTCACACACTATACTGGCAACATAACACATAAAAAAAAAACTCAGCCCACTTCAAAGCCAGCATGGGATACCTTACATTCCAACATACTGACATAATGGTCTGTTTTGACGTCTCCTCTTTATTCACAAATGTCCCACTTAAGGAAATCTTAGAGCTAATCCAAGCTAAATTTCCTCCTGATATCTCAGTCCTATTTCAGTTCACTATGAACTCAGGCTATTTCGTTTGGCAGGGAAAATTCTACAAACAAATATAAAGGAACAGTCATGGTTCACCACTCTCCCCACCCTTGGCCAACTTCTTTATGGAGAGTTTTGAAGAGAAAGCCTTAAACTCTGCCCCACAAAAACCAACCATATGGTTTCGCTATGTTGATAAAGTGTTCGTTATTTGGCCACATGGCTCTGATACACTCCTCTCCTTCTTAACACACTTAAACAACCAACACCCCAGAATCAAGTTCACCCTGGAAAAAAGAGGAAAACATCAGCCTCCCTTTCCTAGACACACTAGTCACCCGCCAGCCTGATGGAACCTTGGTTTTCTCAGTTTATAGAAAACCCACTCTTACAGGCAGATACATTCACCCCCCCCCCTACACACAACAATATGGAGTTATTAAGACACTATACAACAGGGCTAAATTAATCTGTTCAAATGACAATGCCATAACCACCGAGCTAAATCACATCCTCAACACTTTCTCAGTCAATGGACCCCCACCCCCCAAAAAAAAAAAAAATCCAAAAAATATTGAAACCAATAAACCACAACCCTCCTCCCCTTCACAACAAGGATTACTCTAAATCCATCACCATTCCCTACATCCGAGGCACCTCAGAAAAAATTACCAAAATCTTAAAAAAACACGACTTGACCTCTTGTTACAGAACCATATAGAAAATTGGCATCCCTTATCCGCTGCACTAAAGACCTACCTGGTGTGTACCAGGTCCCTTGCAGCTGTAAGCTCTCCTACTATGACCAAACAGGCAGGACAGCAAATATCAGAATTTCAGAACACAAGGACTACATCCCTTTTCACCAGTATAGCCACTCTGGTTTTGCAGACCATGGTCTGGATACACGCCACAGAATACGGTGGAAGAAAGCCACAATAATATGCTGTAGCAATTTAAAATTTGAAAGACTTTTGATGGAATCAGCCTCAGCCCTAAGAAACATGTTAAACCTCAACAAATTTGGTCGCATGAGACTGCCCCAGATTTGGGAGACGTATATCAGGAGACCTTCAGTCCAATGGCCAAGAATACCTACATAGCCCGCTAGGGGGCACCATCAGGACTTTTAGGAGAAACAGTTGCTTCCTCGCTTCGTCCTCATTTACTGTGTGTAGTGCCTTTTGTACATGTGTCTTTATTTTAAGTTCCTTCAAAGATGGCAACGTGACGTTGCCGAATTATTAGAAATATATATTAAAGTTTAATTTAATTTATATTCTAGTATATGTTGTGAATTCCTTAAGTTAATTAATAATCATGTATAAGCCTTTCTACGAGAATTACATGTTACAGTGAGTAAAATATATAGGGTTGTTAATTAATTCTAATTTCATTTATATGTGTTAAACTGATTTTACTAAGTTATTGTGTCTACCACATATTTCTGTAAAACATTAGTTAAAACTATGAAAATTTGATGCAAAGTATATAAATTGGACTGGTTCTCTGTGAAACCAATCTTTACTTAATTCATTTATTTATTATATATATATATATATATATATATATATATTTTTTTTTTTTTTTTAAAGTTCAACAGGAAATAACCAAGAATCCAACATTGCTGACTTTTGGTTTGTGGCTCTTCACAGTTTTATGTGTTGCTCTCGCTATGCTTTTTGCATTGGTAAGCGCCATTTTTGCTATCATTAACACTGTAGTAACACCGGTAGAAGTGGTTACAGGTATTCTAGGACTTTACTTGTGGAATGGAATAGGAGGTAAGAAATGTCTATAGTCTTTGCTTGAAACAAAAATTATATTACAACAGCTAATAGTGTTTGAGCATTATTCTTCGTGTTAGTTTTTTTTTTTTTTTATATGCTTGATTTTATTTTTATTAATATAATTCTTAACCTAATTAACTTATAGTGTGCATATATAAAAATGTAGTTTTCATATTGTACAAAAGAGAATATACATGCACAGTTATAATTATATCTTGTGACCATAGCTAGAAACTGCCTTTTCTTCAGGATATGGTTACACCACTAAAAATGAGTTCAGTTAGTTGATGTAGATTGCATCTTTACAATGATTTTGTTAAGGCATATCTCATCAGATGTCCGCGCGGTTAGCCTAGTGGCTTTGCGCTTTGCAACCATATGCCTGGGGAAGGAGTGTCCTAGGTTCGATTCCCGTCGGAGACGTGAGGAGCTGAAGGATCTTCCTCAGCCATAGCCAAGTTAGCCGGTCTTGGGCGCGGGCAGTAGGGTTTTTTCCGCCAGTTTATCTGGTGTTTTTCATCCCGCAAACAGGCAAACCGGCCCCGTGAACACACAGGGATACAGCCAAGAATACCTTGAGGCATAGGAGTGACCATTCTATCCTCGTATTTCGGTTACGAAATCCAAGCATGCTTGGAAGGTTGTGGGCCTTAAAGGCCTGTTAAAGCCATTGGGATAGATATCTCATCAGATTCAGGTAACACTATTAGGAATGAAAAGGTAGCCAGTTTCAAGTGAGACTTGAAGGGCATGCAGAGGTTGTATTTTTAAAAAATTCTGGCTATTTTTCAGATGTTCTTCAGATATACAGGATTTCAATAGCAGTACAAAAATACTTGTGCAGAGAAGGTCACAAACTGCCCCAGTTTGTGACCTTTTTATTTTATTCGATTCTTTGATTCTCTAGGAACTGTAGCCATTAGGTAGGAATGTGATATTCATGGCTGAGTTCTGCTGCAAGGGATCCCTCATTAGAACAAAGACTGTAGGTGCTATTGGTTAGTTTTTGATATTGTTGAGAAGTGGAAATGATGGGAACATTTTTCTCTGTCCATGTGTGGGGTTTCAGTATACTGTGAAAGAGGGATTATTTTACATTGGACATAATGGAACATACAACCACCATGCAAATGGACATATAATATGCATGGTGGTTGTATGTCTGGGTTTGGGAGTGTTATCATATTAAAGGAAGTAACAATAATATTACAGCTTGTTACTTGTGATAGAGAAAAGCAAAGTAGGGATTTCAATGTGGAAGATGTTGATTAGGAGAATAAAATAGCTAATGATGAAATAGATATGATTTTTGGAACAACTACACTACTCGTTTAGTACTTTGTTGAAATAATTTGATTGTTTTACAATTAATACTGTGTTCATGTTAAAAAAAGATGGCACTTCTTAGAATTCAGAAAAATGCGTCCCAAGTTGAAAACATATTCTGATAGTACTGTTAAAATTTAAAATTGCTTAACTTGTTTATGCTTGCATTTGTAAATTATGATTGAACAAAAATTCCCTGCAAGAATTATTTATTTAGCATATGGCATAATAAAGACACATGACATCAGAATATATAAATACATATTTGTGCGAACAATAAAAATGAGAAGTAATGCACATATACAAATATCAGGTAAAAAAAAAAGTCACTAATATTTTAAGTCTAGTTCAGATAGCCAATCAAGAGCTGAAGGATCTGCCTCAAAAAGTCTCTCAGGTCACCAGAATAGGCTCTTATGCTGCAGTCCCCCCACTGTGCCAGATGGTTTGGTTTATGGCCCACAGTCGCATTGGGGGTGTAGGTGATCTTCCCCATTTGTGTAAGCTTTCTGCACAGATACCATGTCCTGTGTGTATCCTATTTAGGCTTTTCCATAGATGACGTGGAAGCTCAATCCCTTTTGGATTTTGGTTGGGAAGTATATACTTGTTTAAGTCTGGTGACGATTTTTCTTTACAAGGTGCTAGCCATTTTGAATTAACATTGAAATTGCTATTTACTAGTTCTTCAGCCAGTATTAGTGGAGGCTGTCGGGATTTAAGCCGATTTATATATGGAAGGTCTTCATGTATTGGCAACAGGAGGATTGTTGTTTATTTTTTTTTTTTTGTACTCTTTTTGCTAGATACTCTTATTGTACTCCTATTGTATTTTTTTGTACTCTTATCTGTGCAGGTTCAGTGGTGTAATATTGCATTGGAAGTCAGTAGATGGGAGTGGATTTGAAACAACCTGTTATTGTCCTCATCGCTGTATTTATTTGCATGTCGATTTTCTTGATATGAGGACTGTTTAGCCATACTGGCGAACAATATTCTGCCGCAGAGTCGACTAAGGTCAATGTGGAGTATCGCAGTGTAATAGCAGAAGAACCCCCCCGTAGAACCACACAGTTTTTGTATGATGTTATTACGGGTTCTAATCTTTAAAGAGAGAGATTCTCCAGATGTCTTTTGAAAGGTAGTGTTCTATCCAAGGTAACACCCAGATATTTAGGGAAATCTTGGTGCTGCAGCATTGTGTTGTTAAAGCTGACCTGAAGTTTCCTATTTGCCAATTTGGTGTTTAGGTGAAAAGAGCTAATCTTGGTCTTATTGAGGTTTGGTGTTAGTCTCCATTTATAAAAGTATTCCCCAATGGTTCTAAGATCATTTGTGAGAATATCTTCAGTTACTTCGATGCTCTTGTGTTGTGTTGGATGGTGAGAGCTATATCATTATTAGCATAACTGGTAATTAGTTTACGGAATTAACAACGCATATAAAGTATATTAATTAAAGGTAACTTTAATGAATAACTTCTATATTTCGGCAATGTCACATTGCCATCTTCAGGAACATAAAGATATGGTATGTGCACTCAGGAACTAACACAAAGCAAATGAGGAAGAAAGCAAGAAACTAATATTGTTCCTAAAGTCCAGGGCACATCCAGGGTACATCCAGGGCACCTCTGAGAAAATAACCAATATCCTCAAAAAATATGACCTTACTTCCTGTTACAAACCATATAAAAAGTTGGCATCCCTTATCCGCTCTACCAAAGACCAACCACTTCCCCTAGACTTACCTGGTGTATACCAGGTCCCTTACAGCTGCAAATTGTGGTACTTTGGCAAAACAGGCAGAACAACAAATATCAGGATTTCAGCACACCAAGACTACATCTGGTTTCACCAGTACAACCGCTCTGGGCTGGCAGACCATGCCTTAGATACCCACCATAAAATTCGTTGGAAGAAAACAAAAATAATTCATCGCAGCAAGTTTAAATACGAAAGATTATTCAAAGAATCTTCAGCAGCTCTAAAAAACGTTTCTAACCTCAACAAATTTGGGTGCATGAAACTGCCCCAAATTTGGGAGACTTTCATTATGAGAACTTCAGCCCAACTGCCAAGACTACCAAATTAGCCCACAAGAGGGTACCATTAGGACTTTAGGAACAATATTAGTTTCTTGCTTTCTTCCTCATTTGCTTTGTGTTAGTTCCTGAGTGCACATACCATATCTTTATGTTCCTGAAGATGGCAATGTGACATTGCCGAAATATAGAAGTTATTCATTAAAGTTACCTTTAATTAATATACTTTATATGCGTTGTTAATTCCGTAAACTAATTACCAGTTATGTCTAACCAACTTATAAGTCTTGATACCAGAATTATTAGCATAAGCAAATCTTTTTGACCTAGTTATCGGTAAATCATATGTATATAAGTTGAATAAGACCTGCAAGAATGCATTGCCTGTTTAGAGTGTAAAGCAATGTTTGAGTGATTTTAGATTAATTTTTGCCTTAATGCTCAACATAAGAAATTGTGCATAGTTTGACGAGGCATAATGGAAGCAAGAAGTACTTTTCTAAACATATTCACTTTATTAAATATAGCAGTTTCCTACAGGTTTGTTATTCAGAGTACAGTATGCCACATATATAATAGTAACAGAGCTTCCATCCAGTAGCTGATATTTGAAGATAGATTATGCTCATTGACTAGTTTTTATTTAAAGAGGTTTCTCCCAGATTGTTATTTAGCCTCATTAATTAAGGAATTCTATTGTTTCATTGTAGAATTAAAAAGCTCACTGATGTAATTAAATTAAGTTATATTGGAAGACAGACTGTATTCCTAATAATAGTTCTTTACAATGTCAACATCTTTACAAGAACAAAATAATTTAGTGAATTGCTAATATTTTGATGGATTTGAAACTAGCATCTTCAAAACATAAGAGCACAACTGTGGTAAGAAACAGAGCACTCAGATTGTTGCAGAAATAGAAATGATCAAAAGGCCCTAAGGGTTAGATAAAAAAAAGTCAGTTAAAAGAAGTCAAGCTAAATGTGGTCTTACAATGATTATATCCCAGATCTTACGCAAATGAATACAGTCAATGTGTATTGAGGTTACAGGAGTGTTTCATAGCTGATTCTAAAAATAGAATCTTCCCATCAGTTTGAGGCCTTGGGTTTTTGAGGCCAATGACTTTTTTTTTTGTCTTCAGTGTTCAACATCGCTAATCTATTTTTTTTTTTTTTTCTTCATAAACATCTAGATGCTTGTAAAAAAAAAAAAAAAAAAAAAAAAAAAAGAGGGAATGCTGTCCTTCAGAGAACTGAGGAGACCACGAACATTTTAGATTACCATTGTATTTACTCGAATATAACTCGCCCTCGTGTATATCTGTTGCTAATATTTTACTGATTTTACTTTACAAAAAAAGAAATTAAAGTTTCGCATACGAAAAAAGCTTAAAGCGTTAAGAAATAGTGAATGTTGTCATGCAGTTTCAAGTATTTTGGAATTCAGCTGAAGAAAATGAGCATTTCAATCCAACAATCGTCGGCTTCATTCCCAAACCCTAATGGGAAAGTTATATATTAAGATGGAACAAATTGAGAAAATGAGGAAACCATTATAAAGCAGATAAGACATGCATCCAAACTATGTCATTAATATACCTCCATAATAGAGTAGGTTTTAGTGTAGTTTGAGCTAGAAAACATGTCTCCGAGTTATTTCCACAACAGTTGTTACATCTTCCTTGTCATAATGATATTTTGGTTTCTTAAAGCAGTGCTTCCCAAACTGTGGGCCGTTAGTTTTGTTGAGGGGGGGGTGAAATAATGAAAACAAATTTAAAATGTTTTAAGACTAAGTGTGCCATGTCAAATGTCTATGCGAGATGTTAAAAATGTAATATTTACATTTGATTTTTGCGATATTCACTGTGTATGTTTTGTATTGAATATTAAATACAATAAATATTATAATAATATATGCCTGTATTACGATTTTTTTTCCATGGGGGCCATGAAAGATTTCAATTTTTCGAAGGGGGACCTTCACATCCATAAGTTTGGGAAGCACTGTCTTAAAGCGTGAAGCAGCTTCTCTGAACTAGCAACGTTGATCCTACGTAAGTTATGAACACCACCAAAAACAATTAAAAAATCTCTCTCATGCTAGTTGACTCCTCCACTTATTTACTTCTCAGCCATGATCCTGCATACGAAAAAGACAAAAAGACTGATTAATCCACAACACACTGAATTTACCACCTGATTAGAAAGGGAAAGATTTCTCTTCATCCCTACAATTTGGACTATATATACGAAGGTGGGCTGAAAAGCTCTCGGCCTAACAATGAAAAAATGAATTTATAATTTCAAAGTTATTTTTATTTTTCAACTTAATCTCCCTTAAGACTAATACATTTATTCCAGTGATGCTCCAGCACCATTATCCCATCCCTGTAGTGGTTCTCAGTAAGATCTGCAAAATACCCCCTCTACAGCTGCAATCACCTCTTGATTTGAAGAAAAATGCTGACCAGCGAGGAAGATTTTTAGTTTTGGGAAGAGATAGAAGTCAGAGGGAGCAAAATCTGGGGAATAGGGCAGATGTGCATTGTCCTGATGAAAGATAATTTTTTATTTTTCTGCAAACCGGATCATTTCTCATGAATTTTTTCATGTAGCCTGGTTAAAAGATTGGAATAATATTCTCTGATTATTGTTTTACTCTTTTCAAGATAATTAATAAACAAAATGCCTTTATCATCTCAAAACACCGATGCCATGACCTTTCCTGCTGATGGAACCGACTTTGTCTTCTTTGGCGCTGAACAACTGGCTTCTGTCCACTGTTTTGACTGCTGTTTGGATTCTGGTATGTAATGGTGAATCCAAGTCTCATCCATAGTAATAAATCAACACACAAAATCAGTTTTATTCTTGTTAAAACGCTCCAAGCACTGTTCACAGATTTTCATGTGAGTGCGCTTTTGATCTGTTGTGAGCAAGCGTGGCACCCATCTTGCACAAAGTTTTTTCATTTGCAATTCTTCATACAAAATATATCCAATACATTCTTTTGAAATGCCTGTAGTCTCAGCACTTTGACTCGCATTCAATACCATATCGTGCACTCGATCAATGATTTCTGGTGTTGTTACACTTTTTGGATGTGCTTCACGTGGATCATCTTCAAGGCTGGTACGGCCATGTTTAAACTCGACAGCCCATTTCTTAATTGTCGAAAACGAAGGAGAAGAGTGCCTATAAAATTTTTATGAACTTCGAATGAATTTCTTTTGGTGTTAAACCTTCTTTTACAAAGAATTTTATAACTGCACAATACTCAATTTTATCTATTTCAAGGGATACAGACAACACTTTTGCTTCAGACAGCTGTATAAAACAAACTACATAATAGAATGACTTGCAATTTCACAATAGATGCTTATGACAGATGTACCAACTTAGAAAAAAGAAATCTTGCCGATAGTGTTGCCATCTATGGCCAAGGGCGAGAACTTTTCAGACCACCCTCGTATGGTTTTCCTAAGATCCACAAAAATGGCATTGCTTTAAGACCAGTCGTTGATGGCAGAAGTTTTCAAACTTTCTCAATTCACAGCATCCTTAATGTCTCAGTAATTTTTTCATGGTCCATAGGTGAAAAGAAATAGTTTCGTTTGTTAAGAACTTGTGTCCAAACTACTTTTTTGTGTTTAAGGACACTTATTTGTGTCCTTAAACCACTGGAAACCACTGGTTGATGGTATCAGCTCATTGACTTGTT
Source organism: Typopeltis vanoorti (assembly GCF_054136105.1). Lineage (NCBI taxonomy): Eukaryota > Metazoa > Arthropoda > Arachnida > Uropygi > Thelyphonidae > Typopeltis > Typopeltis vanoorti. Next base: position 37,945,012 of record NC_143553.1, read on the forward strand.
ATCTAAACATCTTGCTGGACTATTACATGTTACATTAGGAGCTTTGACCCGTATATTAAGAATTCTGCCCATTTTACTGAGAAACTGTCAACATTTTGCCATTGAACATCCTTGCTAGTGTGGATGTAGTTTTTACCAGCTTTTCCATTAATGAAGTGCCAGAATTAAAGAATTCTTCTCGCTGGATATCACTAGCCATTTGACCTTGCTTCTGGTCTAACATTTTTCATTGGAACAATGGTTTTTATAGGCAACAGCTTGGATTAGCATTGGACAGGCCCCTCTCCCCCAACCTTTTCCAATCTCTTTATTGAAAACTTTTTAGCATGTTTTCTAGATCAGCACTACTCTAAAACCAATTACATGTGGAGGTATGTTGACGACATATTCAGAGCTTGGAAGCATGAATCTACTTTACAGCAGTTTGTTCATTCTATTAATTCATTCCATCTTAATATGCATTTCACGTTAGAGTTGAAGAATGAAGGCAGACTACCGTTTTGTTCTGCATTTTTATCCATATGGGACACTGCCTTCATCCCTTCACCATCCTTCTCAAAAACTAGGCATAACCACACTTAAAAAAAAAAGAAAAGTGGACATTCTCTATTTTAATAAAAAAGAAGGCAGAATTTAAGGAAAAATCTCACTCTCCATCTTCCTATTCTTAATGGATTCTCTAAAATCACTCTCAAACAAATATTCTCGGATAATTGCTGGCTGAGTGGTTAGCGTTTCTGCTCTCCAGCCACTAGGCTTGCGGGTTTGAATCCTGCCGTGGGCATGGATGTTTGTGATTGTCTGTGAAAATACTAGTGGTGGTGGGTGGTAGATGGTAATGGTGTAGTTGTGGTTCATTGTAGGTAGTGGAGGCAGAGTTGTAGAGCAGGTACCCTCCCTCGATGAGTCTTTGGACTCCCTGGAGGTGTCACGTAATAACAATAATAATGCTCCTTCCAAAATCTGGTACATGGAATTCAATTTACATCTCATATATTGTCAATCATTTCATCAAGGGTTGCTGCCCTACTCAAAGATAACATTCCAGTAGCATATAAGCTGACCTAAACAATATATAGCCTCTTCAGATCTCTGAAAGACAGTATTACCTTTTATAAGCATTCAGGGGTTTATAGGATTTCCATCTTCCTGTGGTCTATTGTACACAGGTCAGATAAGCATTTGTTTTGAATTAAGAAAAAACAAAGAACATGCTGCGTTGATCATGAAAGAGAAGGAAAGTCTGACCTGACTCATATATCAATGAAAAATCACACAGCTAATTCAGAAACCGCCACATCCCTGTTCAGAGGAAGACTTTTTTTCTTGACAAATTAAGGAATATATTGGGGTTACTTACTCATGGTTCCTTTATCAGAAAACAAGGCCTCATCTAGAATGTTTAGAAGTCGCTAATTAGATCCCTTGCACATTATAATTCAGCTTCTCCAACAGTCACTAATGTCTTTTCCACAAAAAAAAAGAAAAAAAACATGGCTGAATGCATGCTCTGTGGTATTATTTGTTTTTTTTTTCCCTAATGATTTAGTTTTCAGCTTTGTGCTCCTTATTTGTCATGCTTTTGGATGTATTGACAAATGGTAAGAAAACTGAATCACCCTGGATAATGCTGTTTGCTGATATGGTGATTTGCACAAAGTCCGAACAGGATGTAGAAGAAAGACTTGAATAGTGGAGGAAAGCTTTGAAAGATAGTGGTTTGAGTGTCAGTTGAAATAAAAGTGCAGCACATATCTTGTAGTGGAGCAGCAGGTAGTATAACATTAGAGGACTCAAAACTTAAACATAGACACATGACCACAGTACATTAAATTATTTAATGAGTAAATATTTTGTCCTAAGTATCTTAGGACATCACCAGTATAGTAATTTCAAACAAGACTAGGAATAACGTACAGTTAGGGTGCATACTTACAATGGAATTCCACTATGCATCTAGTAACATGATATAAAATTAAATTAAAATATCTGATAAAAAATCAATTAAAATAAAATAACATACATAAATTTATTTTACACAATTAAGGATGACAATTTCCCAAACTTTTGAGATAGTAAGAATTTCATTATGGTTTAAATCGGGTCTATGACATAGGGGCTTCAGCACTTTCTTTATATAAACACTCGTGTTTATATAAGGATCTATGTCGAAGTTTGGTGTTTTTCCACTGGATCTTATAGTTTGGGTTTTCAACTCCATGTTGTGAGAGGCCAGATTTGTGTGGTTTGATAAGACAGATATGGTCTAAGAAACTTTCCTAGTTTGCTGTGGTCTGTATGTTGTGCAGGTGGAGGATAAATCATTGTCCTATTTTTATAGGAGTAGATACATTACAATTAAAACTCATTAAGATATACTATATATTTTTTGGAATATGTTAGAGAAAGGTAGTGTGTATAAGGAGAGATTATTGTAGATCATGAAGATGTGCATAAGAAAGACATCATTGTGGTTATCTGGTGAAAGTATCTAGAAATGGTAAGCAGTGGTGGTTTTAAATTTCTCCTGTAAATTTTATTCTAGGATTTCATTTAAGTACAGGATCTAGTGCCTGCAGCCACATTTTTTACATGGAGTGACCCGTGAACATCTAGAAAGGTCAATGATTGAGTTGAAGTCCTTTGTTATTACTGATATTGTTAACTTTATCAAGAATTTGTCTTAGTTCTTCCTTGTCATTACAGAAGAGTACAGTATCATCAATATACCTCAGATTACTAATAGATCTACCACCTATTCTAATAACTGTCTTGAGCTTATTCAGTGCTTCATGCATGATGTCCTCTGCATATATACTAAACAAGTAAGGAGAAAAGAAACATCCTTGTATAGCCAATCAGTCAATCCAACACCTGTTCTTACTGTGGTTTCTTGCTCCCAGTATACAAGTTGGCTATTAACCTGATAGTGCGTTGAGGAAACCCGTTCTTTTCATTACTTGCCACAGTTTCACATGCCGAAAACACTCAAAAGCTTTAGAGTAGTCTAAGAAACACATTACCAGAGGGAGTTTGAATTCCTTATTATTATTATTATCAACATCTGACCTCCATGGAGTTGCAGACTCATTGTGGGAGGCACACTGTTACACACAATGCTTATCCAACCATGCTTTAAACTGATTCACTGTCTACATTCACAACACACTCAGGCAATTCATTCCACTTACCAACTACTCTCCATATAAAGACCTACTCCTCACTCCTCTGCTCACACCCTTATAGTTTTCAGCAGTGGCTTCTTGTTCTGTCCTTTCACCCCCATTCTATGAAAAATTTCTTCCATGTCAACCTGATAACACCCCTGACTAACTTATGTCTCAATCATATCCCCCCCCCCTTCTATTCACGAGGCTCTGCAACTTATATTCTCTCAATCTGTCCTCATACTCCACATTCCAGAGACCACTGACCACCACCTTTGTGAATCTTCTCTGGACCCTCTCCAACATATCCTTGTCACCATGAAAACCTGGCAAACAAATCTGTGCACAATAATCCACGAAGGCTGATCAAGGCCTTATACAATGGCATCATCTCTCTCTATTTCTGCATGTCAGAGTTTTCTGCATCATTGCCATTATCTGATGTGACATCTTACAACTTGTGCAATGTGGTCCCTGAATTTCAGGTCCTTGTCCACCATCACCATCACTCTAGATCTCTCATCTCCTCTACTTCCTTTAAAGTTTCCCCACCATGTATATACAGGGTGGCCATAAATTAACTTTCCCTCTTTGGAGGCATCTGTAGCTAAAACCAATAAACAGAATGAGACCAAATTTTATATTGAGACTTTTGAAGGCATGGAGAGATGATTTCTGCGAAAACAATATTTAGTACCAAAAGTCGCCGATATGGGGAAATTTTGGCACTGTCAGAACCAAAAGCAGTCAAATATTTGCAGTAAACGCAGGTAAAAAGGATTATGCAAATTTTACTGTGCTTACGTGACAGCATCACCACCAATTCCATTTAAAAAGGGATTGGGAACATTCAGGCAGTTATTCGAATGACTGATGAATTGTGCTCAATATGCATCCTACCTTGCCTCGGCATGCTTTACTTGTTAAGTTGTTTTACCTTAAACAGTGCAATGCCGTAGTGGCCCTTTAGGAATTTAGAAGGCTTCATAACATGCGTATAGGTCCTATGTCAGCTGTAGCACTGAGAGCTATGATTAAGAAGTTTGAAGAAACTGGATCACTAGGAGTTAGACCTGGCAGAGGATGGAAAGCAGTGCAAAAAGAGACAGTAACAGATGTTACTGGTCAGCAGTCAACGATGTTAAAGGTCAGCACATTGAAAATCGTGTATGTGGTCCAGGAGACTCTGATCATGATGAATAAAACATTATTTCCTGTGAGTTCAATCACTACATTAATTTCTGTGTCTCTTGCAAGTTGTTGTTTTAGTTTAATTATTATTATTGTAAAGCACCACATATCCAGCTGGAATGAGTGATGCGGCTGTCGCTTAAAAAAGAAATCTTTTTTTCGTGGAAATCATCTCCCCATGCCTTCAAAAGTGCCAATATAAAATTTGGTCTCATTCCATTTATTGGTTTTTAGCTTCAGATGCCTCCAAAGAAGGAAAATTATTTTATGGCCACCCTGTACTTTGCATCTGATCGTTGCTTACCAAATCTCAAAACCTTGCACTTTGCAACATTGAACTGACAGTTCCAATTACTGCCCATTCATCTAATCTATATAAGATTAGATGTAATCTTTATCTGTTACATCTATATATTAGATGTAATCTAATTGCTCTCCCCAGTTTTGCATCATCTACAAACAGCTGCATATCACTAGTTAAACCCTTCCCAATATCATTAACACACAAATTGAACAACGTCCCCAAAACCGATCCCTGCGGCACACCACTAGTGACCTTTCTCTTTCAGGATACCGCACCCCCATATATAACTTTCTGATACCTATCCAACAGCCAACTGATCCAACTCAGAAGTCTGTTATCCAATCCCATCTGTTTCAATTTATTTAAGAGCTTGTTGTGTGGGAGTCTATCAAAAGTCTTTGCAAAATCCGAGTACACCACATATACAGTGGTGTACTCGGATACCTAAGGTATTTGTCACTTTATTATAGTACATAAGTTAGTGAAACATGATCTCCCCTTAACAACCCATGCTAATAACCAGGTAATACTGCTGTTATCAACCCATTTCTGTATTCTACCTCTCACCAATCTCTCCAGTACCTTCACCACAACTCCAGATATACAAACCGGCTTATAATTTGAAGCTACAATCTTATCTAGGGGGTTTTTCTTTGCCTGATTTGTCAATTTCTGCTCATACTCTACTTTTGTTTTTCCTTACTAACTGAATCACTCTCCTGACTATCATTAACACACAAATTGAACAATGTCCCCAAAACCGATCCCTGTGTGTGTGTGTGTGCACGCATGCACGCGCGCGCGCGCGCGCACACACACACACCTGATAACAAAAATAAGAAACAGAACCTCACATATAAAGATATTTTATTTTTCATCCATGCAACAGGTGAGAGTCCAATAAGAAAAATGTCATCCTTCTTTATTCAAATGAGTTTAAAACTGTTTTGGTGATATGCTTAGAGACATTGTCAGCAACATTCAAACTACTGTAATATCAGTGGGGAATAGCAGGTATAGTAGCACCCCATAAAACACATCTTTCCTAGAGGATGATATTGAATGAGATGGAAAATGAGATGTTCAGAACTTAAAGAACAAGAAGAGACAGGTGTGGGCAAATCCCAATGCATAGGGATGGTGGTCTGTTCTGACAAGGAATATCCTCACTTTTGACACAGCTAAACATAAAACATCTGTAAAAATAGAATAACTCAACTGTTCTGTTAGACTTTACCTCCCTAATACACTAGGCTGCTTACAATGTGAGGAATACAGGCATGCGTAAACTGCCTGTCACTGCTCTACCATCTGTGCACTTGGTAGTAAACAGCATGATGATAAATCTTGCTTTGTAAAAAGCCTAAATGTGCCAACTGAGAGATCATCTAGCCTATTTGTGAGCATGCCTGAGGTGGAAGTATTATAAGGAGATATAAAGATATGACTTATCAGATTTCTTCGTACCAGGATGCAAAGAGGAAGCCAACCATAACATCTGTTCTTCTGAAATTCTCTTATGCTGAGAAGGTGTTAAAAAGCAACAAACCCATATCTGTCCTCTCAGAAATCAGATAGGTCTGCAAAGAAATAGGCAAATTATTAAAGAGGAATTGTCACAGATTCTGCCAAAATATCTATCCGGGACCTTCTACAGATAAGCTTGTTTCTATCTGCAGGAAACAAAGATGAGAATCCTTAATCCATTTCACTATTGTTTTTAAAGACAGAACTAAAGTACCTGCTTGTGAAGCAGTCTCTATCATTCTGAGCAACCACATCCTTTTTCAGCATGTCCAACTTACACTATTTTTTCCCATTTGTTGAGAAGTTCAGTATTATAAGGGTTGTTCGATAAGTCCGTGCAGAAATGAAGAAAACAATTTTTTTGGGACAAATTTTTTTATTTTTCAACATTTGTCTCCTTTGAGGTCTATGCACTTAGTCCAACGATGCTCGTTTTTGATCCTGTCCACATAGTATGATTTGTCCACCTCTTGAAAATAGGCAGTTGTTTTGGCAATCACCTCATCTTTTGATGAAAATCTCTTTCCTGCCAGCCATTTTTTCATTTGGAAACAGATAGTAGTCTGAGGGAGCCAAATCTGGAGAGTAGGGGGACACAAAAGGACTTCATATCGTAAATCGAACAATTTTGCAGTCGCAATTGCAGAAGGAGTGAGCGGGTGCGTTGTCATGGTGAAAAAGAATCTTCTTTTTCACCAAGTGTGGTAGTTTTTCTTTTATTGCATTATTTAAATGATCCAGCAAAGACGCATAACACACTCCAGTAATTGTTTTGCCCTTTTTCAAGAAGTCTATGAAGATTATGCCACGAGCATCCCAGAAGACAGTGGTCATAACCTTTTCCTGCTGAAGGAACGGTTTTCGCTTTCTTTGGTACAGATTCCCTGCTTTCAACCCATTGTTTTGACTGTTCCTTGGTCTCAGGCTGGTAGTGATGAATCCGTGTTTTGTCCACCATTACGAAACGACGTAAAAATTCCTCTGGATTCCATTGAAACAACTTCAAGCTGTCCTTGCAACAGTTCACACGATGCTTTTGATCCAGTGTGAGCAAATGCGGCACCCATTTTGCAGATAGTTTCTCATATGTAAATGTTCATGTAAAATATTATGTATGCAGTCATTTGAGATGCCCACAGCCTTAGCAATTTCACACACCTTCACTCTTCTATCATCCATCACCACAACATGGATTTTTTCAATAATTTCTGGAGTAGTGACCATAACAGGGTGCCCAGAACGTTCAGCATCACTTGTGCTCATATGTCCACTTTGAAAGTTACTAAACCACTTATAAACCATTCTAATCGAAGATGCAGACTCACCATAATGTTTATCAACCTTAGCTTTGGTTTCCTGAGCCATTTTGCCTTTCAAAAAATAATGTTTAATCATTACGCTAAATTCTTTCTCATCCATTTTTCACAAATCACGGTACTTAATCGATTCAAATTAATGCCAAACAGAGTAATAGATCTATCTGACTGAAACTTAGTGTGATCCTCCAACAGTTGCCAACAACTAAAGATAACCTCGATACATACTGGTGGTGCCATCTCTTAGACTTTGCACAGACTTATCGAACAGCCCTCGTACATGAGACACCAATTGATGTGACAGAGATTATATGAACTCTTGTCATCAATGTAGGTATTACCTGCACTGAATGTGACAGTATTTCCTGTCCCCCATCCCCATGGGAAATTTGCACTGCTGAAATGCAGCACTTCAGCTAAAAGAAGAATGCTGTTTTTACTAATCTGGCTGAGCCAGATTAGTAAAAACAAATTGCATGAAATTTTTTAATTTTTTTTTTTTTTTACAGAGAATTGATTTGCACAGACACATCATCCTTAAATGTCTTTTACATGTATATACAGCATGTTTATTTAGCTATTTATATATTATCTTATGTATTGCTATTGCATAGTAATAGCACAGTATAATCTTTTCTGTCCTTGTGTCAATAAATCCAAACCAAGCCAGGAAAGGTTAGAGGCATTGATCAGCCTAAGAAGATAAAACTTGATTTCAGATGAAGATCTGAGTTTTATCAAAGGAAAGAGGAAGTGAAATGAGAAATAATGCATATATTTTGGTAATATTCAAGTTCACTAGTTTGTCCTCACTGCACTGAAAATTGGCAAAAAAATTATTGTTTAAGACATTAATTATAGCCAATCTTTAAGCATGGATTATTTGAGCACAACAGTTTCCATCATTGGTGGGTAAATCATTCATTGTGTCATGAAATTGCATGAACAGAAACTAAACAGGTGAAGGACATACCACAAATGGTAGTTTGGTAAGCAGATCTCTATACTAGACCCAATCAGATGTGCCATGGTCATGTCAAGAGCAACAAGGGTTTCTCTAGATTATTCTGTAGTTTGTGTTACAAGGTGGGTAGAATTCCTATCTATTTTGCACAACAGATAGTAGATTCCACTACTCTATCTGCTGTGCAGTTAGCATGATGAGATCCACATTGGTGATCACTAATTTCAGATGCATCAGTTAGTAAAAATTTGGCTGTTGATGACCTGCCTTTTTTTCCATTTGAAGTGAGATAAAGTTTGGTGGCTGACTAAATATTTGACATGTATAAACATGTATCTCATTTTGGAATGGGTTGTATGTAAGCCTGTTTTTATGTTGGTTAGAGATCAGATGAGTATGACAGCTTAGATACAGACAGTTCAGGATTGCTGTCAATTCTGGAGCACATGGGGTGGGGGAAATACCATCTGTGCTGGAATATCTCTTTTTGTTTTTTCTCCCACACATCAAAGGCAGAAGACTATAGCAAACAAAAGCTGTGTGGGTAGGGTCAGGAGTAGAGTAATCTGTTGATAATCTTCTTGAAATGTTGGAGATTGTAGTACTTTGGAAATGCTTCATGAGGAAGACTATTTTCCACACAATTGAGTCAGAAGGAATGAAAGATGACTGGGAGTAGCAGGTTTAGCGAGTATGTAGATCGACCTTAAAGGGATGTTGAAGAGCTGTTGCTTGAGTTCCTGTACATCTGGAAGAAATGAGAGGCATAAATGGATGTAAGTTCTACTGAACAATGGTCATGGAAATATCTGTAGAAGAGACAAAATGCAGAAACTGATCTTCTTTAGGAAAGTGACTGAAGAGGCTATAAGAGGTGTCATTTATCAACCGGGCTGCCCTTTTATGAACAGTATTCAAGAAATTTTATGGGGGGGGGTCTTAGGTGCACTACCCACATACATGAACAGTATTCCAATGTTGGTCAGATTTGGGATTTATACAGAATAAGTAGCTGTTCTGCAGATAAGCACCATCTTGACCAGAAAAGGATTTCAAGTTTTTTAGAAGCTGATGATGCTATAGAATCAGGTGATATGATTGTGCCAGGAAAGGTTGGGAGTAGGTGTCAGTCTGAGGGGAGAGAGAGAGAGATTTGGTCTTGACTATTGAGTTGAGTATTAGCAAAAGTAAGTGGAGAAGATCTGAGGTCTTTTTTTACAAGAAAACAAGCAGAACTGCATTCTGGAAGCATTGAAGTTGACTAGGTCTAGGTTGCTTTCATTCCAAGCAGGAATACTGTGGAGATCAATGTTCATGGCACTTATTATAGATGATATTGAAGCTTGAGATGTTAGAGCACTGGAAGGCGTGTCATATGAATAGGATGTGTTGAGTGTGCTGTCATCAGCAAAACTACGAATAGGGTTTGCAGTCAATGAGAGCAGGTTGTTGATATAAATCAGGTAGATTTATATCAACCTGAGTGTAAGTGGGTGAAATGATAGTCTTGATGCTTTGTCATTTCATCAACACTGAGAGGAAAGTTTGAGGACAGAGAGAGAAAACACCAACCATCATTACATGTAGGGATTGATCTGTATATACAAGAATAAAGTTAGTCCAAATGATGGTAACTTGTTGAGAAGCCCTCAATGGCAGACCTTATCAAAAGCCTTGGAGATGTCGAAAGCAATGGAACAGGTTTTTCCAAACTTTTCCACAGAATGAGTCTAAATGTTCATTCAGAATCAGAACATCAGGTTTGAATGACTGAAGATGGTTATGCATGTCATTTAAGTTACTGTTGAAGCCATGAATTTTGGTAAAGTGAATATGAAAGTTCTTTTTTTTTTTAGGCTTAGTTTTATGTTGATGTTATAAAAGTGAAAATGTGAACAGAAGGGGAACACAACATATGTTGCCCATACTTCTGTATGGGCGACATGTACAGGAGTTCTTGGTTATCAAGAGTTGCAGGAGAAAACTTGATATATAATTTTACTTAATGACCTACTCAGAGGTATTCGCACTAATGCCTTGGTAATTTGAAGGATCATCCTTTTTAAATTTTGATAAGAAGTTACATGATCATGACTAGTAGCTTCTAACAAGAGTGGCAGCTCATGAATCTTTTGATTATATAAAGAAACCTGTGGAGAATTCATGACTAAATAAACACACGTAAAACCACAGTAATAGGTTTTTTTTAATACGTAAATATTTCGACCCAAGTGTCTTAGGACATCGTCAGTACAGTTGAGAACAATACTAGGAATGACATACAGATAGGACTCATGAATGCAATGGAATCCAAATGCGTGCAGCAGCGCTTTCTAGTGTAAAAAAAAAAAAAAACATTAGATTATTTAGATTAAATTAAAATTGAATTATTTTACACAATTTTGTATGACAATTTTCCATAATTTAGGAATGGCAAGAACATCATTGCAGTTTAGATTGGGTCTGTGAAGTAAGGCTTCAGCACTTTCTTTATATAAATGTTTATGTTTGTGTTTAAAAAAGAAATCCGGCCTCTCCCAAAACTCCATGTTGGGAGAAGCCGAATTTCTGCGGCTTGATGAGACAGATGTGATCTTGATGTTCAGAGATGCATTTAAGAATCTCCCTGTCTGCCCATAGTATGATGGTTTACAGGAGCATGGTACCTCATACATGCCAGGTAGTAACAGAGGTGGGAGTTTGTCTTTAGGAGAAGGTAACACGTTGTAGATCTGGTTGATGGGTTTGTAGGTCGTAGCAAGATTGTATTTTTTCATAATTTTTGAAAGTCTCTGAGATTCCTTTGACATAAGGTATGGGAATCCTATGGGCTTATTCTTGTATAGGTTGATGTGTGGAGAAGTGGCTGATGAATTTTTGAGTAGTTTTAGGATTGTATCCATTTAGAATGGCTGTGTTTGATTATTTCCAATTCTTGTTTTAGAGATTCCTCCGAGGAGCAAAATCTGTCTGCTCTGGTTACCAGTGATTTGATGATGCCAAATTTTTGAGAAGGATGATGAGCAGAAGTTGTGGATGTAGCGACCTGAAAAGGTCGGCTTTCGATAGACAGAAGTGGAGATGAAACAGTCTTCTTTTCTTTGGATGTGTAAATCCAGGAAAGAGATACCCTGTGGAGATTCTTTTTCTAACGTAAATTTGATGCAGGGGGTGATGAAGGTTTATTTTATCTTGAAACAGATGTATCTCTTGTTTGGAATGACTCCAGACTGCAAAGACATCATCGACATAATGTAGCCATATTTTTGGTTTGGGTTGAAATGCCAACATTTTTTCCTCAAGATCTTCTATAAACAGTTCTGTTAAGTTAGGTGATAAGGGGGACCCCCATAACTGTTCCCTCCTTTTGCTTGTAGATTTTTTCTTTCCAAGTGAAGTAACTGGAAGTAATTGTAAATTTGAATAGTTCAACAATATCAGACAAATTTTTGAATTAACAGGTCCATTGTTTCCTTATGGGGGGATATTAGTGAAGAGGGAGACAATGTCGAAGCTAATTAGCATGTCAGTTTCCAAGAGTTGAGTGTCTTTTATTTCAGCGTGAAACTCTGTGGAATTTTTAATTGATGAGGCTGAGTGGCCAATGTGGGGACAGAGATGATTAGATAAGAATTTTGTTAACTTGTAAGTCGGGCATATATATCTAACCTTCTCCATCCCCACATTGGCCACTCAGCCTCATCTAGTGCTTGGCAAGGAGCTTCAACTTTTGTACAAAATAAAGACCCTTAATTTCAATGTTTGGTTCTGTTTGATTTCCAGCCACATTGGAATTAAGGGAAATGACATTACAGCTATAGAAGCTGGATCACCTCATACTTTCTCAACATAGCTGTTTGACAGTCCCTTATACCGACTATACACAGATTATAAAATGAAAGTTAATTGTCCAATGGAAATACTGTTAACAGGAAGCACTAAAGAGCAAACTGCATGAGATTAAGCCTGTAATTAACTTGGAAACAGAAGAGAGCAAGTTGTTCTTGCTATGCTTTGCATAGGTCATAGTGATCTTACATATTCTCATTTACTGAGGGCTGATGCCCTACCTATGTGTGTGTGAAATGCAACAACCGTCTTGCCATTAGTTGCATTCTGGTGGAGTGCAAGTGCTTCACGAGAGAGAAATTACATTTTTACTTATCTGGCTGAGCCCTATACACTCGTACAGATTGCATGACATTTTTAAATTTTTACAAAACAATAATTTATTTAATGACATGATTATGGATTTATTCATGTGTAGATATTGAAAGTTTATTTTTCACTTGGTTAGAGTATAATAAATTTAGTTTAATCCTTTATCCAAGTGTGAGCAAACAAAGTTTGCGCCTGAAAGTATCTTCAGGACTGAGGTAAGGTGGTACACACCAGGTCAACTCGTTGCAAAGGTGGAGCAAGCTACCAATACTCCTGTCTCAGTATCTCCTATAATGCAAAACACATCTCCTTACGGATATGTCTAATGTTCTGCATTAAGGGAAGGGCCACTACCCAGACTAGTTTCGACCTTAATTGAGGTCTTTATTGAGGATTAAACTAAATTTATTATACTCTAACCAAGTGAAAAATAAACTTTCAACATCTTTCTCTAAATCCAGAGTAATTTATTAAAAATGGGTGGCACACCATTTGGCAACTCCTATAGGTAGAGATGACCTGCAAATGCTTCTGCCTGGTATCTCAGCTTGGGCCTGGCTCCCACTGAAGAGACCTCAATAAAGGTCGAAACTAGTCTGGGTAGTGGCCCTTCCCTTAATGCAGAACATTAGACATCTCCTTACGGAGATGTGTTTTGCATTATAGGAGATACTGAGACAGGAGTATTGGTAGCTTGCTCCACCTTTGCAACGAGTTGACCTGGTGTGTACCACCTTACCTCAGTCCTGAAGATACTTTCAGGCGCAAACTTTGTTTGCTCACACTTGGATAAAGGATTAAACTAAATTTATTATCATGTGTAGATAGTTATAGATACTAAACTTTGTACATATATTTTATTTACTGATTTAGCATCTTATAACTTTGTACATATATCTAATATTACGTGGGTGGTCTGAAAAGTTCTCGGCCTAACAATGAAAAAATGAATTTATAATTTCAAAATTATTTTTATTTTTCAACATAATCTCCCTTAAGACTAATACATTTATTCCAGCGCCATTATCCCGTCCCTGTAGTGGTTCTCAGTAAGATCTGCAAAGTACCCTTCTACAGCTGCAATCACCTCTTGATTCGAAGAAAATGCTGACCAGCGAGGAAGATTTTTAGTTTTGGGAAGAGATAGAAGTCAGAGGGAACCAAATCTGGGGAATAGGGAGGATGTTCCAACAATTCATAGTGCAGATCCCTTAATTTTCCCTTTGCCAAAACACTTTTGTGGGCAGGTGCATTGTCCTGATGAAAGATAATTTTTTTCTTCTGCAAACCGGGTCTTTTCTCATGAATTTTTTCGTCGAGTCTGTTAAAAGATCAGAATAATATTCCCTGGCTATTGTTTTATACTTTTAAAGATAATTAATAAAAAAAATGCTTTTAGTATCCCAAAACACTGATGCCATGACCTTGGCTTCTGTCCACTGTTTTGACTGATGTTCGGATTCTGGTGTGTACTGGTGAATCTAAGTCTCATCCATAGTAATAAATCGATGCACAAAATCAGTTTTATTCTTTTTAAAACGCTCCAACCACTATTCAGAGATTTTCATGTGAATGCGTTTTTGATCTACGCAGCACTGATCTTGTGTAAAGCTTTTTCATTCGCAATTCTTACTGCAAAATGTATCCTACATGTTCTTTTGAAATGCCTATAGTCTCAGCAATTTCACACTTACTCACTGGTCATCCAATATCATAATGTGCACTGATCAATGATTTCTGGTGTTGTTACACTTTTTGGACGTCCTTCACATGGATCATCTTCAAGGCTGGTAGGCAGTGTTTAAACTCGGCAGTCCATTTCTTAATTGTCGAAAACGAAGGTGAAGAGTGCCCATAAACTTTTATGAACTTCGAATGAATTTCTTTTGGCGTTAAACCTTCTTTTACAAAGAATTTTGTAATCGCACGATACTCAATTTTATCCATTTCAAGGGATACAGACAACACTTTGACTTCAGACAGCAGTATATAAAAAAAAAAACTACTTGATAGAATGACTTGCAGTTTTACATCGATGCTTATGACAGATGTACCAACTTAAAAAAAACTCTTGCCGATAGTGTTGCCATTTATGGTTGAGGCCGGGATCTTTTCAGGCCACCCACATAATTTTCTAATTTATCTCCTTGTGACTATTTATTTATACCTCTCAACACCCTGTGTACTGCTATAACTTGTGTTTTAATGCAGTACTCTTTCCTGTCCTTGTGCCATAAAACTTGAAATCAATCAATCTTTTGGCAGTTCTATATTCACGTATGGTTCCAGCCTTATTTGGATTACTTTCACTTGTATGCGAAATGAAAGCAATAGTTATGTACTTTTCATATTCTCTGGGATTTGACTTTTGGAATTGGGATGATTATTGATTTTTAATGTTTTCTTCCAAATCTATGGACAGATTTCAGATAATTTGCAATAATTCTAATGGTAATATTTCAGCTTCAGATTTTCTTTTTGTAGTTGTTCTGTTGCCCATATTATCTCATTTTTCTTTATCATAGGTTCCTTCCTCAGCAAATCTTCTTTCAAAATTTTCTTCAATATTAGTTTTCTTATACAGGATTAGGGGATGACCACAATTAAACTGGACTGATAACATCAAAATATGGACAAATTCTTCCCTTTCTCAACTGACATCAAGAACAAGAGACCGAGATGATTGGAGGAGGCTAACAAAGAATATGACCTACCAGCCATGAATGACCCAACGGTCCATTTAGGACTGTGGGAGAGAAGAGATACAGGATAAACTTTCTTGTAACTCCATATCTTTCTAAACAGATCTCTTGTTATTCTGTAATGTTACTTTCTTCAGTGTCTTTTTACCTTTTGTATAGATGATTTTCTTAATATTCATGGCTTTTCTGAAAATCTGCACTCAACTGTCTGATGTTTTGTGTTTTTTCTGGCTTAATTTTTCTTCTCCTATTTGAATAGCTTCTTCTGACAGAAGAGATACAGGATAAACTTTCTTGTAACTCCATATCTTTCTAAACAGATCTCTTGTTATTCTGTAATGTTACTTTCTTCAGTGTCTTTTTACCTTTTGTATAGATGATTTTCTTAATATTCATGGCTTTTCTGAAAATCTGCACTCAACTGTCTGATCTTTTGTGTTTTCTCTGGCTTAATTTTTCTTCTCCTATTTGAATAGCTTCTTCTGACAGCCATTTACAATCTTTCTTTCTTTCTCGTTGATGTAATTTGATCTTTGTTTCTTCCTGTCCTATTCAAACTTTTTAGCTTCTTTCCAACTTATACTTTGAAATGCTTCATATTAATTTAAATCATATAAACATCATTTAAATGAAATCTACAGTCCTTTTCTTTCTTCTCAGCACCTGATTTTGTTTAATTTTTGCAATTAGTAATTCATGATTCATTCCATAGTCTGCACCAAACTGATATTTTTGCTTTGTTAGCACTTCCCTTCACTACCTTCTGTTGCCAATAGTACATGATTTGATTTTTGGATTTGTTGTTTGAAGTTTATGCATACTGTCTTCTTTTGTATTGTTGGATGTAAGTGTTTGCAAGAAAAAAATTTGTTCTTGACACAACCCTGACATCCTGAAAAAAATCATAGTATAACAAATCCAGAAGAATCTTAGTACTCGAGGAATTTGACAAAGTTTATTGAAGATTTTTATTTATTTTATTAATTATAATTTTTTTTATTTAATTTTTTTATTTTATATATATTTTTTATTTATTTATTTTTTCAATTTTTTTTTATTTTATTTTATTTTATTTAATTATCACTAGAGGTCAGGCTAAGAAAAAGATTGATTAACAGCGTAGATTTAATTTACCAGTATAGAGTGCAAGAGCATGTAGCTTGGTTCCCTATTCACATGTATCCTTCTGATGATGACCTCAATACCGGGGTCGAAACGTCGTTGTTTTATTAATA
Organism: Typopeltis vanoorti; assembly: GCF_054136105.1. Classification (NCBI taxonomy): domain Eukaryota; kingdom Metazoa; phylum Arthropoda; class Arachnida; order Uropygi; family Thelyphonidae; genus Typopeltis; species Typopeltis vanoorti. The sequence continues at coordinate 37,961,579 of NC_143553.1, forward strand.
ATTAGTAAAATAATAATTTCAACACGTGTTTTGTGTATCTAAATTCATAAATATGAATGCTGATCACCATGTAACCTTAAAAGAAAGATACTTTCATGGACAATTGCATCATTATCTGCCTCGGAAACTTGCCCATTATTTCTACTTTTGGGTGAATGTGCTTGCTCTTTTCTCAGTGAAGAAAAAGAGATCACCAAAAAACTAGTTTCTTTTTACATCAAAACAAAAAAAAAAAAACTATCCTAAACAATTTGCAAGCTCTTTTTTAAATCCATCTTCTCACTGTACTGATGTAAAAGGCATTATATCTCTATCATATATCAGCTCAAAAATTCTCAAGAATGGGGTGCTTAAGGGACAAAGCTATATAACTGAGGGGGGACCTCCACGTAGCCTTTAAAGGAATGCGGAAAACCGATCAGGGCTTCTGACCTAATGTCCAATCCTCACCTTCTCATGGTGCACCCTGTTAGGTATCTACCTGGATAGTGAACAAACAAAGGATGGGCTAGCAGTTTGGGATTTAGGCGACCAAATTGTATTCTTATTGGCTTAAACCAAAATAAAAAATGATGGTACAACATGACAGAATTTCATGCCGGCTGGGGCGTCACCTAGTTAAACAAGGGCCCTGTTGTTTTTGCCAGGGAACCAGGGCAAACAGCGAAAAGTCAGCCACTGGAACAAATCCTAAAACCCACCCCCAACTCAACATCACCAGAGTTCAAGATCGATACTATCAACATAAGAAGCCTGAATGGCAAAGAAATCGAGCTAGCTGAGGAAAGGGCAAGTACAAGATTGACATGATAGAGGTGAATAAAACAGAAAAAAAAGGCAAAAACTGGTGAGATCTTTCTGAGCAATAAATACAAAATGTTATATTCAGGCAATGACAATCAAGGAAAAGAAGTAGCCATAGTATTCAACACTAAATACGAGGCTTGAATGGCAGGTAGTCTCAAGATAGAAATATAAGATCTGATAATGTTGGAGTCCTGACAGGTAACAGACTGATTTGTAGGAAAATTGTGGATAGGAAGTTAGTAATGATGCAAGTCTTTCATGTAACACTATTATATCCTGTACACCCCTTGAGGGTACATGGCAGGAATTTGATGAAGATGATGGAAAACAGTTGTCAGTTCAATTGATCAACATGAAATTGTAGAATATCGATTGTTTATTGTTGACTCACTAGTGTTATTTGTATTCTCATTACTATGAGAAAGTAGTCAATAAAAGTAAAATTTTTTAAACTGTAATCACTGGGTCTAACAAAAATCAGCTATGCAAATACCTTACTGATTAGTAACAATACAATACCACTTAATTTCATTCAAGAAACTGTCCTGGCTCATATTAATATACAGTATTTCTTTTAATTTAATATTACCTCCCATTTTATTTCTTATTTCAATTGTGAAAAACCTGTGCACAAACTCAATCAAATGAAGTTCTCTATATAAAGCATTTTTTATTTTTTTTGATGTGGCTCCCAGCTATTTATTTATTTGTAAATTTATAGTACCATTCATACCATGGGCAGGCCATGGATTTTATCAAATTCCTGATATATACCCTCAAGTGGTTTACAGGATATGATAGTACTACAAGAAAAATTACATCATTACTAACTTCCTATCTACAATTTTTCTCCAAATCAGTCTGTTACCTGTCAAGACTCCAATACTGTCAGATCTTATATTTCTGTCTTCTAATTACTTTATCAATCCACCTATATCTTGGTCTTCTTCTGGGTCGTTTTCCTGACAACCTGGCAGAGAACACCTGTTTTGCTAATCTTTCCTCGCCCATTCTGTTTAAGTGACAATACCATCTGAGATTAGCTCTGCTAATGCATTCCTGGATGCTGACAATGTCAAGTTCTTTCCTGATATCCTCATTTTTAATATGATATTGCCATTGATGCCATCTGTTCATGCCCTTAATCTTTTTCAGGATTCTCATGTGTGGTCTCTAGTCTTTGGTCAAGTTTTACTTCTGACCCAGCTCTCAGAACCATAACTTAAAATTGGCTTGAATGCTCTCTTGTATACAGTTAATTTAGTATTTTGGCTAATTTCTCTCTTATTCTATATAAATTTATTTGTTTGACTTCTTACCATACCAGCTTTGATTCTGTTGTCTATTTCCATATTTATTTTACCATCTTCACTAGAAATCATGCTTAAGTAGCTGAAATGTTTTACTTGTTCTATAGGTTCTCCATTCACAATACAGTTGATGTTTTCAATGTTTCTATGTTTTTAATGCTGACCTTCATACCATATCTATTACAACAGTTATTCACTTTAGTCAGGGAATCTTGCAGACTTGTAGTGGATTTATTTAGAAGTATAACATTATCTGCATAAAGCAAAGAGCTGAGATTGACATCTCCAATTTTGATATTTGGTTTAATACCACTTTCCTTCATAATGTGATCCATATAGATGATGAATAACAGAGGGGTTAAAGTACATCCTTGTCTGACACCAGATTTTAACATTAAACCACCTTCCTGTACTTAAATTGTAACTGCTGACTTATAACTCAAATGAGGGCTAAGTATTGCTTGATATGCCCCATTGACACCATATAACTGTAGCATTTCGAATAGCTTCTCTCTTGGAACCTTGTCATATGCCTTTTCCAGATCTACAAAACATAAATACAGACCTTTGTTATATTTCCATGATTTCTCAACTATCTGTCGTAAAGTGAAAATCTGATCCTGACAGCCTCTATTTGGCCTGAATCCAGCTTGTTCTTCACCGAGCTTGTCTTCCACAATCCTCAACAGTTTCTCAAGTATACTTGCATATATCTTACCAGGAACACTCAGTAGAGAAATACCTCTGTAATTCTCACATTCAGTTTTATTTTCCTCTTTGTGTATGGGTACTATGATCTCTACTCCAATCATCTGAAATTCGTCCCTCTGTCCAGGCCTTCTGAACTATGCAGTGCAGCCACTGTAAGACTTTTATACCTCCATACTTGAGCATTTCTGGTCGAATATCATCTACTCCTGCCTTTCCACATTTCAGGCTTTTGATGGCTTTTTCTACTTCAAGTAGGATATGTATTCCTGACTGCATGCCTGGTCAGTGTTTATTATCTCTGTGCTGTCATTACTGCTTATTTCATTTAAGGGTCAAAGCTGTATAACTGAGAGGTCTTCTCAGTTATACAGCTTTGACTCTTAAGAACCTCCTGTTTTCCATAACAAGAATATTTATAAATTATAGATGCCAGGAGAGCATTTATTTTCCTGACACTTGTTTTTTGTTATAAACTTGATGCTTAAGTGTCCAATTATTGGCAATTCATTTAATTTTTAAGAAAAATAAAGCATTGACAAGGACATCAGAGACTAGTACTGTGGCTGTTCATGTTAGAGGCTTAATGGAAGTAAACAGTACTGAGAAAGAACTAAAAATATTCTTTAATTCTTTGAATATTTTGCCTCTCACTTAGATATCGTCAGGGAGTACAATATGAGATTTGTGACACACACATAAAGGTAACATAAAACTAAGTGGAACACATGGACAAAAGATGAGTCCTAACTAGGAGGTTGGGCATCTATTGGAAGCCTAGGATATAAACTGGAATCTCAAAGTGTTAATATTTTCAATATTTTGGGAAGATTAATGCAATCGTATTTATTTAAATTAGGCTGATTTCTGAGATCAGCTGCAGATTCCAAAAATGGTCTTTCTCTTCTAAATTTACAGTGATGGAGCATGTTAGTCTTTTTCCAACTGATGCCATGAGTATTTAAATCATGGTCTGTAAGGCTTGATTTATCATGGTCATGACTGCAGATGTGTTTGTGTTCTTCCATGTGGATTTTGGCTGATTTTCTCATCTGTCCATAGTTGGCCATCTTGTAGGAACAGGGGTGCTTTATATACTCTAGGAACAGAGAGAGAGCTGGTCTTCAGAAGAACATATAAGGATAGCAAGCTTTTGGCGGGGCTTGAAAGCCATGCAGAAATTGTATTTCCTTAAGACTTTGGCTATTTTTTCTTAAGTGCCTTGGACATAGAGGATGATGATATCATCACTAAAATCTTTCTGAATTGGAAGAAGGATTTATTTATTATTATTATTATTTAATACTATGGAAACTGTAGCCATTAAATAATAAGGTGTGGTGAATATAATTCAAGTTCTGTTGTAAGAGAGAGTCCTCATTGGAGTAAAGGTATACCATATTGATGAAGGGGGGGGGGGGGGATAGGAGGGTGTTTTTGTAAGTTTGTGAATGTATCTGCCTATGGCGATGTCTTCTTGTAAACTGAAAAGAAGGAGTTACCACGGTATCGAGAAAGGCTAAACTATTATTAGTTTCTTTTTTCACGGTAATGAGAGGAAAGAGTGTAATTTTCTGTACCATGAGGCCAAATGGGGAACACAACATCCACATATCTTAACCAGATAGATCTGAGAGGGACTGTATCAAGAGCTATTTTTTTTTTAAACATTCCATAAAAAAATTGACAAGGGGCTATGATAAGGAAGAACCCATAAGGGTATCCTCGATCTGTTTCTAAATTTTGTGCTTCCAGGAGAAATATCCAGAATGGATAGCAAATGAAAACAGATGAGTAGTATCAGGAAGAAAAACTTTAAGTGAAAAGGTGGGGAATATTGGTGAACAGTGAGGCGATATCAGATCTAACTAAATATCTATAAATTAAAGATACCAAGAAATTATATGTTCTTGGTTTAATTCTTTATTCATGTGTAAGCAGACAAAGTTTGCATGTGAAGTAACTTCATGACTGGGCTATTTGTATATAGAGGCTGACTTCAAATCATTGCTTTAGTATCCCATAATGCAGTGCACATATCCTTGTGGACATGCATAATGCTATGTATTATAGAAATGGCCACTACCCAGACCAACTTCAACCTTTAAGTCTCCTGAGTAGGAGCCAGACTCAGAAGTGATACCAAGAAAGGATGCTGGCAATGTTAAGCCTAATGTTTATTAGCTATTTCTGGAGCTAAATTACAGATGCCAAATTCAGTATTGAACATTAAGGTCTAGTGCTGGTACTTGTTGTAGAGCTACAGCAAAATCATGGCTGAGACTAAGGGCACTAACAGTAGCATCACCAAGCCTTTTTGATGACATGTTTACTATATGAAGAGGCTGAATTAGAGATACAGGTTTAGAATCCAGAAGACTGTTGTACTTTTTTTGATGTGTTTATTATTTATTTTCAGGAATTCTTTCTGAGGCAGAGGCTTCTGAAATATCAAAGAGAATGGTAGAGTTCAATGTTCAGAATAGCTATTGCAGTGAGCTGACGGCTGTGTTGGTAACAGTGATCTATTCCTGTAGTAGAGCAAAACTACCATTCTTGTAGATATGGAAGGCCTTTTTAAATTTGAACTTGATTTCAAATTTCATGCAGTTTGGTAATATTTCTATATTCTGACATCTTTTGAGAAAAGCTAGCTGTTTTAATTCTCTAGACAGCTGAAGTTGCAACTTACTGTAATGTTTTGCTTTTCACACACAGACTGTGAATAATCACAGTCTGCATGTTAAGGTTTAAGTGCTGGTAGAAACTCATGTTAGAGGCTTAATGGAGTTAAGCAGCACTGAAAAGGGATTAAAAATATTTAATTCATCCAATTTTTCATCTCAGTAAAGACATTGTCAGGGAGTACAATATGAGACTTAAAACACATGCGAAAGCAGCACAAAACTAATTGAAACGTGGACGAAAGGTAGAATCCTAACTATTAAAGAGTTCCCTCTGTGGACAGATTATGGTGTAAAGTGGGATCTTGAAGTATTCATACTGATGATAATGTATGGAATAGCTACTGTTAGCTATATTATTTCCATTTTAGGTATAGTTTTGTGAACAGTTTTATTGCTATTAGAACAAGTTTTTATAGCTATCCTTTCTTTTAGGCTTGCACGGTGATCCGAATACATTTTTGGAAATTATGGAGACAACTACCGTGTTTGAATAAAAACTTTAGTTTACTATTACTAAAATTTTACAATTCGACGTTTCGACCTTTATGTCAAGGTCATCTTCTGGAGCGTACAAATATACACAGGAAACAAGCTATACTACAATCATACTGGTTCGTTAAAGACACTGACTAACCGCTACCACAATTGTTGGCCTGACCTCTGGTGGGAAAAAAAAAAATATTATACATCAACGCTAAAGTCCTATTATTTGTGTTGTCTACTATATACATATATTAACATCATTCCAGCCAGTTGGAGTGGAATGGTTTCGAATAATAGCAGATTGGCTAGAGTCCTGACTTGTGTTGAATCTTTCAAATTAGGTTGGCTGAATGTGTGCCATCCAGATCCTTGGAATTTTCATACCATCTTTTATTGTTGATATTTGGGTGGTTTATCAGGATTTCGCAGGATTCTTTAAATTTTCTTTCGTACCATGTTTTTGTGCGGTGTAAGGAGCAGGTGCTTTTCCAGTTGATATGGTGTAAGGTGTTGAGTGCGTGGTCTGAGAGGCCTGCTTCACCATAATGGTTATATTTAATGTGTTCTTTTTTGCGTATAGGGATTGTCCGTCCTGTTTCACCAATGTACGGTAAGTTACAGGTGCAGCGGATGCAATAGACTCCAGGATGTGCTAATGGGAGGAGAGGGTCCTTAGAGGAGCTGAATATGGTTTTAAGTTTAGTGGGTGGTTTAAAGGTGGCATTAAGGTTATAATGTTGTAGGATTCTGTTGATTTTTTTCTGATAACCCTTTAATGTATGGGATGGCTATGGTTTTACTGTAGTCTAGATTCGTTTTTGTTGTGGTTTTATAGAGTATTTTATTGACAGTATTTTTGTTATGGCCATTGTTTATGAATGTGTCACTAATGATTTTTAGTTCTTGTTTCAGGGCCTGCTGGTTAGAGCAAATAGTTGTGGCTCTGTTTTTAAGGGTGTTTATGACTCCATATTTTTGTGCTGGGTGGTGATATGAATTCGCATGTATGTATTGGCCCGTGCGTGTCGGTTTTCGTTAGATCGTGAAGGATAGATTGCCTGAAGGAAGACGTGTAACTAGTGTGTCTAGGAACGGGAGCGAATTTTGGTTTTCGATTTCGATGGTAAATTGTATGCGTTCGTGTTGTTTGTTTAGGTGGCTGAGGAATGTGTTTAGCGTTTGTCGACCGTGCGGCCAGATCGCGAACACGTCGTCAACGTATCTGAGCCAGATTGTCGGTCGAAGCGTGGCAGAATCAAGAGCCCTTTGCTCAAAGGTTTCCATGTAGAAGTTCGCGATTGGGGGGGGATAATGGTGAGCCCATGGCCGTACCTTCCTTTTGTAGGTAGAATTTGTTTTGCCACACAAAGTAACCGGACTTTAGTACGTGAGCAAAGAGGGCCGTAATGTCGGGCGGAAATTTGTGTCATTGATGGGGACATTAGTGAAAAGGGCAGAAATGTCAAAACTGACTAATAAGTCGTCTTTGTCGAGTGTTATGTTTTTGATTATGTTTATAAAGTGTTGTGTGTTTTTTACGTAGGAGGGGGAATGACCTACCAACTCCTTGAGTGTTGCCGCTAATTTCTTGGCTAGGTGGTAATTGGGACTGTCTATTCCTTCCACTATTGGTCGAAGGGGCACATTTTGTTTGTGTATTTTCGGAACCCCATATATTCTGGGGGGGGGGGGGGCGGGCGTAATGGGTTTTGAGTTTTTTAACTATGTCTGGTGGCCAAGAAGTGACGAAAAAACTTTAATAGTTTTTCTGTTTTGTCCTTTATCCTCTTTGTTGGGTTATAATTTACCATTTTATATGTTGTTATCGTCTACTAGTTGGTTCATTTGCAGTATGTATGTTGACCTGTCAAGGACAACAGTGGCACTGCCTTTATCAGCTTTCGTTATTATTATGTTTTGTTTGGCTTTTAACTGCTGCTAATTCTGTTTTAGTCAGGTTGTTCTGTATGGTTTTTTTTGGTATTTAGGACATTACTGGTAAGTGGTAAATTGTATACATTGTTTTTTGTTCAGGTAGTTGAGCAAGGTGTTTAAAATTGGGCAGCTGCGTGGCCAGCTAATAAAAATATTGCCAAGGTATCTAAAGCCAAACTGTAGGTTTTAAAGTAAAGGAATTTAGAGCACATTGCCCAAAACCATCCATATAAAAAGTTAGCAGTAGGGTTGGTAGGCGAGCCTATGGCTGTATGTTTCTTTTAGTTAAAAAAATTATTTTGCTCCACAAAGGAACAAGAATGTAATGCATGTGCAAAGAGAGCTTTAATATTAGGTAGGAATTTCTTCTGTAAGAGAAGAATTGTGGTATGTTAGAGGTTTAATGGAGTATTTGACAGCATGAAGAAAGGATTAAAAAAATTAAATAATTTTAATGCTTCCAGTATTTTGTCTGTCAGTGACTCTTCAGGGAGTACAACTAATACTTGTAACAGACACAAAGACAACACAGTACTCAATGAAACACATGTCTGTGATTCTAAAATCATATCTAGATAGTATGTCCTCTCTCTCTCTGGAAATTTGTAGGTAGCCTAGAATGTAAATTGAGACCTCTCGTTAGGTTGATTTGAGTGCCACTGCAGATCCCAAAAACAGCCTTTCTTTTTTAAATTTACTGTGATGAAGCATGGTACTTTCTTCCAGAAGATCATGTGAGTGGTATCCAGTACATGGTCTGCAAGACCAGATTGACCATAGTTGTGATTGCAGATGCAAGTTTTGTATTCATTTTAATGGATGGTGGCTAATCTCCCTGGGTATTTAAAGCATCTAGTTCCTAGTATGCCAACTTCAAGGAACTAGATGCTTTAAATACCCAATACTGAGAGAGAAGAGAGCTGATCTTTGGCAGAAAGGATAAAGTAGCAAGTTTCTGGTGGGACTTAAAAGCTGTAGTTTTTTTTTTTTTTTTAAGGATTGGCTATTTTTTCTGTTGTATCCTGGATACAGGGGATGGTGATGGCATTTCTGAAATCCTGCTGAAAGGATGACCTAGATGGGGGGGGGGGGGGTATTGATTATTTTTTAAAAAAATTTCTATAAACACTGTAGCTAGGATAGGAAGGTATTGTGTATATGGTTGAGTTCTGTTGAAAGAGGTCCACTGGAACAAATATTGTAGGCAGATAAGGATAATGTCATCTACAAATGCCCATAGAGAGCATACCACCCAGATAGGATTTAGTCATAGCCATGTATTTCACTGAGAATTGTGTTGTCTTTGTGCATGTTATAAATGTTCGTTGTACTCCCTGAAGATGACTCCATGACAGACAAAATATTGGCATAAATTAGTTTTTAATCCTTTGTAAGTGCTGTGAATACTTCATTAAACCTCTAACATACCTCCCAGCACCTAAGCCTTAATACATGGATACTAATTATTCATGGTCAAGAGATAACATGCAAAGCAAGACAATATAATATGTAAAAACTATATTTATCGGGTCAGTTAAATCATCCTGGCATTTCTAAAAAGATGTCAGAATACAACAGTAATACCTAATTGCATCAAACTAAAATTCAAATTCTATCTGAAATAAAGCTCTCCACATACCGGGTGATTATAAAATAACGTCAAATGTTCAGAGCCCTCTAGCGAATAATGTATTGGACGAAACACACCAATATTCGGTAAACGTACACAGTGGAACATGGGGATTTGACTTAACGAAAAAAAAAGTACCAAAAGTCGCCAATGGGGGAAATTTTGGCATTGCCAAATTAATTTTAGTAGGTGTGACTAATGAATGACTAAATGGCAAATGAGAGGCAGCACACATCAATTTCATGACGTTTATTGTTAATTTCAAATGAGGTTCAATATGACCACTATTCTGATGTTCCAGGAACTGCATACGGTGCACGACCTTTTCCACAGTGGCTTGCAACATATCCGAATTGATTTGGCTCACATGTAACGTTATTCGATCTTTCAAAGTTGGAATATTGGGTATATGTCCTTGATACACAATGCTTTTAAGAAATCCCCACAGCCAAAAGTCACAAGGATTGAGATCAGGCAATCTTGGTGGCCATGCCGTGGGAAATGCACGACTAATGATTCTTCTGTCAGAGAAATGTTGTCGGAAAACACACTGTACCTGAAGTGCGATGGTGTACCATCCTGCACGAAGATGGTCGAATCGAGACATCCTCTTTGCTGCAGTTGTGGAACCACAAAGTTTGTAGTATATTGGCATACCTGTTAGCATTGACGGAACAGGTCACTGGTCCATTTTGGCGATTTTCCTAGTAAAAGTATGGACCGATGATAAAAGATGCTGTAAATCCGCACCACACTGACTTTGGGCAAGTGGATAGGCATCTACAGACTCACGTGCGGATTAGTTGCAGCCCAAATGCGACAGTTGCGTGTGTTAATATCTCCGTTCAAATAAAAGTGCACTTCATCACTCCATAAAATCTGCCACGGCCATGCATCATTCACTTCCGTGCGCACTAAGAATCTCAAAGATAAGTCGATTCATGTGGTTGTATCACCAGGGCGCAATTCTTGAACATGACTGATTTTATAGGGGTAAAACTGCAACATCTGATGTAGGATTTTCCACACACCATTGTGTATGCGATATCCGTTTGCCGGGATATTGCTCGTGCACTGCTGGCACCCTGCACATTCGTCATCTCCTGTTCCACAATAGCAATTGCAACTTGTTGGTGATTGATTGGTTTGTGTCCCCTGCCTACCTGCACTGCTAGAGTTCCAGTAGTTTCAAATTGCCAAATCAGTTTTCGTAAGTTTGTTATGCTAATCGGCCCTTTTCGTAAATTTTTCATACGCCAAAAATCACGAAGACAAGCACTGGCATTATTGTTCCGCTGATAGAGTTTGACTAACAAAGCACGCTCACGTAAGGTAAGAGGCATCGAAAAGCAGTTCGTCTATGAATGATAAGAAATCTCACAGGCTTTTCTTTTATTGCATGATCACTAGAAACGCGATAATGCATTTTACTCGGTAAACAGCACCAAAACTTCCTCTGTCGGCAACTTTTGGTACTTTTTTTTTTTTTTTTTTCGTTAAATCAAATCCCCATGTTCCACTATGTACGTCTACCGAATATTGGTGTGTTTTGTCCAATACATTACTCGCTAGAGGGCTCTGAACACGTTATTTTATAATCACCCGGTATATAGATGTTCCAGTCTTGCACTACTGTGAGAATAAATTGCTGCGAAATGTGCCGCCATCAGCTCATTACCATCAGTGGTCTCAGTGATCCTGAGCTTTGGTTCGTTCTCTTGGATATTTGAGAAGCAGCCACACAAAAAAGAATTCTAAAAATAAGAAATAAGCATATCAAAAAGCATAATATTCCATGCAATTTTAACATGTTCGCTGCCACACTACTTCGTCGTAGTTTTTTCCTGTACGCCAAGCAATTTCACTTCTTCAAGGTCTGTACAGGTAATCTCGTTGCCGGCGGTAAGCGTCATATCATATGAGTATACTCGTAGCTGGCTTGTGTGGCTCATATACCAACTAAGAGCATACTTGTAGTTGGCAGCGTACATGTTAAATGACAGCTGCAAATTCAATTTCTTCATACGGTAGTGAATTATCTTCATAAAGGCTCAAAGAAGATATCAGTGCACCGAAAGAAGTGCCAGTTCTAGACCTGACATGGAGTCTGTCACTTACCTCCAGAAATAGCCAACAATATCAGATTTGACAGTATCACCAATATTCCTTCCGAGCCTTTACCTCCAAAAAGTACTCACCTTCTGGCCAACTTGCTGCTCTCAGAAAGTTAAGAAAATAAAAAGTATTGTCATCACCAGAGCGGATAAGGATAATGCCATAGTCATCCTTAACATCACTGAATATAATTGGAAAATGGATATTATTCTCAGAGACTGCACTACCTACATCCCACTAGACTATGATACAACCAAAATGCAGGTTAAAAAAATTAAAAAAAAAACCACCAAAAGTAATTTGTCGTTTGCCTGACATCGCAAAAAAACCCCTCAAATCCTTCAGCTGTTCCCCCCCCCCCCAATATACAGTTTACCTTAAATCCATAAACCCAATTCCCCCTAAGATCTATAACATGCTCCATACTACAAATTGTAGCAAGGAGCATCAGTGTAGATATGTTCTCTAATTGGCTTCATGGCCCAAACACATTAGACTCCTTCCTTTGTCACCACAATAGTCTGTGTCCAAGAATCCAGTTTACAATGGAAAAGGAAAATAACAATACTTTTTAGTGACACACCTTCCAAATAGTAACCACTCTTCACTGTATATGGAAAACCCACTGACACAGGCAGATAATTCAAACTTTTCCACTGCCACCACACTTCGCAACAATATGGCTTTGTTTGTGAAGGAAAATGGGAAGATAATTTGTTAATACGTGAATACGTAGCTGTTAACTCATATTTCTTCAGAATTCTTGAGATAGGTTCTGAAATATCCCAGAGATGTATGGAATTGGAACTCAACGTATTGAATCTTTGTTGTTTAGTGGTGGATCATAAGAATCGAGATGTTGTGCACTCTTCTCAGAAAAGCCATTGAGTTTCATGTGTTGTTGGATAGTAGAAAGTTCTTTCTGTAGAAAATTAGAAGTAGAACAATTAGTTTTGGCTCTTCTGATTAAACATTTTATTATTCCTGATTCTTTAAGAATATACCGACCTGTGAATGTTGGTTTCCTGTAAACTGTAGTTGTAAGAGTATTTGAAGGTGACCTGATGAGGAGAACATCTAAAAATGATAACTGGTTGTTTTTTCCATTTCCATAGTAAACTTTATACTTGTCTTTTAGGTGCATGGGAGATGAATTTCATTGTCCTGTATGAGACACTGCTCCTCTTGTTGAAGGTTTCTGATGACTTAAAAAACCATGTTTGGACTGTGTAAAAATACAAAAAAAAAAAAAAAAATAATCTTTATTCCACCTATGGTACTAATATAGGTTTACAACCTTACATTGGTGGGAGACAGAAAAAAAAAGATTAAAATTCCTAAGATAACTCCATTATGCATGTTACTCATCACTAGTTTGAGTACAGTGAAAAATGGATTTGTCTTCACATAAAGTGTTCGTTGTCATGCTAACTGAAATTAAAACTACTAGATGGTTTTTCCTCATTCTTAAATATTAAGTTGCATCAAAATTAGTTTAATTATTCTTAGGTTACAAGCAAGCAGACAAAAAAAATTGGTGTTTACTTGTGGATATGCATAAAAATTGATCACTATTCAGGTGAAAACAATAAAAGATAAGACAAATCTTATGTTATTGTTGATAGTGATATCTTGAAATTAGTTCAGAATACAAGAGTAGTATATAAGGAATTTGAGATAGTTATCAACATGTAGTTTAGAACAAGATGCAACTGATATCTCCATATTTCACTCGTTATTGTCTATGTGTTCAACTTTTTTTACTACGCGAGCTACTTATCACCGAATATGAAAGTTATTCGGCGATCTACTCTCTTATATAGATCACATTCTCCCAACCTGATAACGCACAAGTAAACAACTGAAAACTTTGTGTATTTAAAAATTTATTTATCACTTTTAATTATTTTAATACAAAAAAAAAAAAAACTATATTGGAATAAAATATTTCTCTATTTTAGAAAAAACAACAGATTAATTACAAACTCACAAGTTACAGGAAATGCTGGTTGATTGAAAAAAAAAAAAAAAAGTTAATGTGAAATTTGGCATTGTTTGGACCTCGCAATATTTTCATAGTCAAGTTGATATGAAGAAATGGCCAATTGCAGACAATCATCCAAATGATCATTTGTAATTTGGTTTCTTAATTGATTTTTTATGACGGTCATATTTGATAAAGTGGATTCTGACAAGTATGTCGATCTGAAACACGACAGAATTTTTCGCGCAATATCAGTTAATATTGGGAATTTTTCATGTGCATACTTCCAAATGACTTCTTTGTTTATTGATTTTAAATATAAACTATTCTGAATGTTTATTATCTCCGGTTCTACTTCAGCTTGGTTTATATCATACAGCCCACTAATTTTATTTGAAAATTCTGTGATGTTCAAGTTTTCTTGAAATGGATTATTGATAAAATATACAATAATTTGTTTTATTAAAATCTTTAAATCTTGTATTTATTTCTTCCTTGACTAATTCTATTTCACGAATAAATTCTTTTAAATCATAGCGAAGCATTTCTTGATTTTGTTTAATAAATATTGGAGATGTCTAATATTCGTGGTCATTTATTTTTTTTTAATAAAATTAAGTATTGTTGGATAGTTTTTATTGAACTTAACATATCAATCAAATTTTTATCTCTGCCTTGTAACTCTAAATTTAAATTGCTTAATTTTGTACAGAAATATATTAAAAATCATAAGTGCAACAACCATCCACTGAATTGTGGATAAATATCTCCTTTTTCATCAAGAAAAATTTTTATATCACTAATTAATACAAGAAATCTTTCTAAAAATTGACTTCTGCTGAGCCAGTGGACATTATTGTACAACAGAAGTTCCCTATCATCATTTGCCAGTAACTTAAATAACTGCTGTTGCAGGGCTTTTCATTTACAATTTTAAATGTAATATCCAAAACATCTTTTGTGTTTAATCTTTTACTACACAGTACATGTTGGTGAATAATACAGTGGTACGTTAAAAAAATCTGGATATTTGTCATCGTTTTTACATAATGAAATGAAACCTGATTTATTACCTATCATTGCAGGAGCACCATCAGTAGTAATAGACACAAATTTAAAAAGCAGAAGTTTGTGTTGTTTCACAAATTCATCAAATGCCGAAAAAATGTCATCTCCCCTAGTCTCACGATAATGGTATAATTTTCAACAGTTCTTTACTTGAATAATCTTGAAATACCATGCAAATAAATACCATTAACTGAGCAATATCAGTGAAGTCATTTGATTCATCAAATTGTAATGAAAACGCAACATACTGGTGAATGTCTGACATTAACTGGCCTGGAAACTTTTCTCCAGTAATTGGAACTCTTCCTTTCGGCAATTTGAAACCTTGTCTGCGGCCTAGAAGTAGTTTCTCTAGCAACATCTCGAACTGAGAAGCACCTTTCTGGATGCGCAAAACTCCTCTGTCAAGCAACGTGGATCCGGGCAGTCTCCTCTCTGACAGCAATTCTGGAACCGGGACCCTTTTTATTAGGCCTCCTCTGAGACCTCGCATGAAGTTTGGCAACCCCCAAAGAATTGGTATGAGTCTTTCATCTTAAGTTTCAAGTTCGGTATGCCTTTTGTTCTCCTCCGCTTTGTTTTGATTGTAAGTTGCCGGCTTGTCTGAACTCTTTCTGACTGACTTCGGAGATATTTACACTTAAAGCCTGCAAGCCTTTAAGTTTATTTTAAATGTAAGTTAACACTACTTTGTTAATGTCTTAAAAGATTGTAACTGAGAATTGTATGTGTGCTTACAGAAAAATGTTAGTATTTAGTTAAAAAGTATTAGAGGAAAAACGAATGTTAACCCACATGTTCAGTTGGATAACAAAGTATTGTGTGTGTAATTGTGTGTGCTTTGTACCATTTTTCTAGGTTAAAATAAATGTTTTTTTTGTGTAACTATTTTGCCGGATCTATTTGCCAATGTACTGTCTCCAAAAAAATAAGAATTGTTTAAGTAAGAATTGCCATGACTAGCTCTAAAGAATTGTATATGTTAAGTTTAATCTTGTATATGTTCTATACTTAAATTCTTAAGCTATATTTATAACTTAGAATGCTGAAATCGCTAAAAAAATAAAATTTTCTAAATTACAGTCATACCCCAACTTACGCGGTTTCTTATATGTACGTATTCCCATCCTGCTTCTCGCCTGACCACTAGTCGTATCTTTCAGGCGCTGGTCGCATTCGCCAGTGTCGCACATGCTGTGAACAAGCACTGCCGTGTTTCGCGTGGTCTCCATTCATACACGATTTTTATAGTTTACAAACCTTGCGATTGTTTAATGTTATGTTCTTGATAAAAATTTTATCAGATAAAAAATAATAATGTCATCCAAAAGAAGCAAGTCCGATTCTTCTGCTGCTAGCAAGAAAAGAAAAACATTGACTTTGGAAACAAAACACAACAATATTAAAGATTTTGAAGGCAGAATGAAAATTTGTGAGCTAGCAAAGAAGTTCGCTTTACAGGAATCCACAGTAAAAACAATCATAAAAGAAAGGTTTACAGATTTTGGAGGACATAGATTCTAATGAGGAACGAATTGTAGCCACAAGGCAAGGAATAAAAAAATCATTAGCTTGCTATGAAGAAATTTTACGTGACAAGAAAAAGACATTATGCCGTCAGACGAATCTATTAGATTTTATGAAACCATTGACATTGAAATAACTTTCTTTTTTTTATGTACGAAAAACTACAATTATGATTATATTTCTTAAAAAAATATAGGTTTTTTTGTAAACCTTTGTTCCCAATTGTATGTTTGTATATATAAATTATATGCAAAATTATACCCTAAATTCGACTTGCACGCTTTTTGTTGGTCCCACCTACCGTGTAACTTTGGGGTTTTACTGTACATAGTTTGAAAGTTGGTAACCTGCTTTTTGTGAATAGACCGAAAACGAAGTCATTTACCAGTATTACGGACATGTAGAGCATTATAAAGGATTAATAGCGAGGTCTATATTAAGAAGAGTATAGTTTTATTTGAGTAAAGTAGAAGAAATAAGTAAAGCTTAAAGTGCACGTGTAAAAGGAACGATTGATAGCAATAGAAAGTTGATGATAGAAAATTGATAATAGACTACAGAAATTGCAAAGGTGAAGACATATATATTTTAACATAGTGGCAACTGACATTATTTTACAACGGCACCAACCATTTAAAAAAATAATTTTTTTCTATAAATTACATGGTTTGAGAGTTGGTAACCTGCTTATCATAAATAAACTGAAAACAAAGGTCATTCACCAGCAGTATGGACATATAGAGGAGTATAAAAGGTTAATAATGAGGTCTATATTAAGCAGAGTAAAGTAGAAGAAATACGTTAAGCTTTAAGTGCACCTGTAAAGGGGAATAAAAGATGTGGTTGATAGCAATAGTAAATTGAAAATAGAGACAAAGAGATGAGAATATATTACAACGAATCAACATCACAAATTTTGGTTTGGCATAAGGACTAAGTACCTCTCCATTCAATTGTATGGCATGTTTGTAATACATGATTTTAAAGGCCTATTTTTTCCATAATGAAGGAATTTAATGTGCCATCAATTGGATTGTTCACTCTATTCCCCCTATGCAGGTAAATTACAGGTTGGAGTGGATTTTGTATGCCTCTGGCTAGGCAGAGTGGAAAACGAGATCTTTGGAGGAGCTAAGTAGACTTTTTAATTTGTTAGGGGGGTTGAATATACAGGCAGGGGAAATGACCTACCATTTGAGCGTATGCTAGTTTCTTGGCTAAGCTATTCTCACATATAAACACAACAATTCATCAAATTAAGAATGTCACACTTAATGGTAAAGATTTATTAGCTTTGACAAAACTGTCTGTCACAAATATCCTAATCAGTAACCTGGTTCTCCTACAGAACAAATTTCCATTATTATGATCCTCTGTGTCCACACACTTCTCTTAGGTTATTTTGTGTGGCAAAATAATTTCTACACCCATAAAAGAATGTATGACCACGAGCTCACCACTTTTCTTCATGGTGAACTTCTATTTGGATGACTTAGAGCAACAATCTCTAAATTTAATTAGTCTAAAACCCAAAGTTTGGCTCAGGTATGACAGTATACTTCACCATTTGGCTCCATGGCCACTAAATTTTAAATGCATTCCTAAGCTACGAACAGTATGAATTCATCTAATTCTTGTCCCCTTAGATTCATGGTCTACTGTAAACCAAAATGTGCAGATCAGTATGTACACAAAGACTGGGAGTTATCAGCACTCTAACACAGAGCCCTTACAATTTGCTCTGATGAGTAGGCTCTAAAGAATCAATATCAAATCATAAACAAAATCTTTTAAAGAATGACTATAATAATAATAATAAAAAAAACAGTTAATAAGATCCTTTAAAATAATGCTAACAAAGATTAAAAAAAAAAAAAAGACTGCCATAGCTAGTCCATCTATTAAGAGAATATCAGAAAAAATTGATAGAACACTTTAAAAATATCATATTAAAGCAACATTCAAATCACTTACAAAATTAAAACCCTACTTAACTCCTCCTAATATCCCCCTTTCCTGTTTTGTCCACCCAAGATATGCAAAGTCAAGTGTACCTGTATAGGGAAAACGGTACACAATCCCAATAAGATTATAGTAATGCTAACAACACATTAAATTCCTTCATTATCAAGAAACAGGCCTTTCTCATTCACTTCAAATATGCCACCCAATCATAACAAACCAAAGCTTTGTGCAAATTCATCATCTCACTATCAATAAGAATTGTTGAGAGGTTTCAGGAAACCAGAAGACATCCACCCATATAGCATTCAGGTATAGAAAAACAAGGTATAACTCCAAAAACCTATAAGCAAAAGAAAATCTGGTCAATGGACAAAAAAATAACATGATTGTAGAGAATTTTAACTAGTTATTGATGTAGTTCCACATTTGTAATATTTTATTTATTATATATATTTTAAATTTATTAATGCTTTCTTTCCCTTACCATGTCAGACAAAGGTAAGAAAAACAGTTATGCTGTAGCTTGTATTTTAGTTGATCTTAATATTGAGGTTGAAATATATTGTGTTATTTTGTATTAGTTTTAAATAATTACTTCAACATGGGTGTTTTATCTCCATGACTCATTCAAGCTATCACCTTTTTCTCCTGATGGTTGATATTAGATGTCAGTTCAGTACTGTTTGTAATCTTCTAAAACCAATTGTTCTGTATGTTTTTGATAAGTCCCCATATAATCTCATTGTATTATTGTTATTACACTAACACTACATTGTTTTTAATTACAGCTTTATTTTCTGGTGGAGCAATCGTGAGCTGGACAGTACAGTATTCTGTAAAATTGAGAAAAAATGTGATGACAAAGGATGAACTGGAACAACAATGGATTTCAGAAAATAGAGCTTGGCTTGGATACAGTTTCTGGTTTCTTGTTGTTACTTTAGTTCTCTTCTTTGTTAACCTAAGTGTTATAACAATGGCCATTAGGCAACCGTGGGAACGTCGGAAACCAAAACTATCTACAGATAAGAATCCGGAAGGTGTTATCATGTTGTACTGAAGTTTTTTTAATTAAATATTTGAAGCCCATAGGAGCAACATATAATATATATATATATATATATATATAGCTGCCAAATTTTGTGGTTTGCATCATAATTCACTAAGGAAAAAAAAAAAAAAATCAAGTACTTATACCTTTAAAGTCTAACAGAGTGTAGGCTCGCACAAAAGTCTCAAATCCTATTAAGTTTTGAATGAGAAAAATAACTAAAAAAATTAATGGGAAAATATGTTTTTATTTACATAGCAAGAAGTCCATAGATGAGCTTATGGAGTAATTGGTGCAGTTTCACAAGAGCCATTTATAAAAATTGCCTTCAGTTCGTATGAATTATATTTAAGCAATATATATGTTCTCTTGTATTATCATTGAATGTTCAGATAATCTTGTGAACAAAATAGATCACTTGATATCAAAACATCTCCTTAGATACTATACTTACTTTTTACTGGTGTCATACTGTATATGTTCATATTATGAAGAAGAAGCATGTCTAGATGCAAATTTTGGTGATTACACCATTGCCTGGAGAATGAAGTTTTCTTGCATTGCATATAGGTAACTTCTATTCTGTATGGTGTAGCAAGGGCAGCAGAACTATCCCATGCAAACCCCCTAAATTAGGGGAGAAATGAGCAACTGAGTCGGTTTGCTTTATGCACTCAAATGTTATATGAAGACTACTCTTAAGATTTCATATCAGTGGCAGCTAGCGTAAAAACAATGAAAAAAATCAGAAAGTAATTCTGTTCTCTTTGCAGCTGTTAAGAAAGATTTCATTTGGTGTCATGCTCACATGAAATGCTCTTCAGTGTTCTTTAATCCTTAATGAAGAATAAATTTCTGTAAATTGGAAATGCAATTCTTTTGATACTCCTTTTTTTGTCTCCTTCCCCACCAATTCAGAGACTCAAATAGAGGTAGAATGTTTGATAAAATATGTACTTTTTAAAAGATTATATTGGAAATTTGCTTTTGATAAATTTTAAATTTTTAATATATCTAGCTGTCATCTGTGATATTATTAGCTTTGCTTTATTGGCAAGATCAGTTCATTCTTATGTCACTTTCCATCATTTATTGCCTGATGAAATTTGATAGGCATTTCTAACTAAAATGTATCGCCAACATTTCAGGTAGAACAAATTTTCATAAGTTCTTTTTTTTTCTTCTTCTTTTTTATATACTTTTATTTCTGTACTGACTGAATTAATGTCACATGTATGATAAAATATATATATATATTAGAAATTATTTTTGATAATTTTTTAAAAATACTTCATTATTGTTTATGATATTACATTTTAGTTTTGCTTTATCAGCAAGAACGGTTAATCTGTTCTTATTATACCTAATGAAATTTGATATAGACATTTCTAACTAAAATGTATCATTAGCATTTATTTCAGATTGAACAATTTTAAAGTCATTTTTTTAACACATTTAATTTATAGAATGGATTGAAAAGACAAGGTATGGAGCACATATTTTATTTGTAGCTATTTGTAAAAATAGCTTAAACTTGCATATTTCATAAATCAAATTCAGGAGTTTGATCTTGTTAAATCAATAGACTCCTAAAAAAAAAATCAAATACAACCTGAAATGTGCAGTAAAATATCTTTCATAGCTCTTCAGAGACATGTCAGACAAGGCTAAATATCTTTATGATTGTGTGAGAACATGACTTAATAAAAAATCTAATCCTCTGATAAGGCAGTTTATGTCTCCATAATATCTGTTTTTGAAAACTCCTTTTAAAAGTTTCTCACAGAGTATTTGAACTTTATTTCCCCATTCAAAGGGAATTGACATTACTGACCAAACTCTGGAGGCTCTTTTGTTTCATCTGTGATATATTTTGAAAGCAGTGTGACCAAAATTTTTCAACAAAATAACTGACAGTTACCAAAATAATATGCTACAAAATTGCATACTATCGTTAATGATACCCGTGATTTTGTCTTCAGTATGATGCACAATTACCAGTGTATTGCATTACTATGGATGATTTTTTTTTTAAATAAAATTCATGAGGTAAATTGCTTCTTTCATTAAAAATTTTGATAATGTCATTTGTCTTGTCTTAAGCTTTTCACAAACCATTGAGGTTCCATAGCTGTGGACTTCACAACCACGACTGCCTCGAGGATAAGGTGGTTGGTCCTATGTCTGTAGATGAGCATGTTTGTGGGGCCAGTTTGAACATTCTGGGATAAGAAACACCCTTCCCACTTCCGTATGAAACTAGCTAACTCACCTTTAGTCGAAAGAGACTGGATAAAAGTTCCTCACACTTAGAAGGGAATCGAACCCAGGTCTTTCAGATCAAAGGGCTTCATTACCGACTGAGCTGCGGAGGATAATATCATTTACTTTTTCTAAAATAGATATTTATGCTAATATACATTATCCCTTGATTTTGGAAGCAAAGGTAAAATGAACATGCCTTTATATAACTGTTTAACCCATTAAAGGGTACTTCGAAAATGTATAATTTCTTATTGTCAAATTAATAAGAGTATTTTGTCTCGTCTTTGGTTGCAGAAATTACTTGTGCATTGTGGGGTATTGGGCAGAATAATTGCCAAATAAGAGTTTTATGAATTATAAATTTTATATACTTGTTTTGGAAAATTTTTCCGATTGTCATTAATCAAATACCTTTCATCTTGCTGCACAACAGCTGACTTCTGAATAGCAAATGTGCGTGATATAAAGAATGTGGTACGTTATGTTTTGTGTGAAGTGTGCAATGACTAGGTTCTTAGTGATATCAGTATAGGCTCTTCTAAATTATGCAATCCCATGTAATTATATCTACTCTAAATTACTACTTTACAGATGTTTGTTTTTATCAGTGAAGGACACACTCTATAACTTAAGGCGTTCAATCAGGGATAAAGATGAGAATTTAGATAAATTTGAAAGTAGCAGCCATATCTTAAATAAATGAAGTTAAATTTTATATGATAAATCAAATTAAAATAAACATGAATAATATAGAAATTAAAAATACGTATGCTATAAATTTAAGCTTACAGATAATAAAAAATAGGTGGATTTTTGAATGGACTGGATAAAAATGATGTATTATGTTAGACAAAGAAGGAGGAATGTTAGAATTTCAGATGTTTCTCAAAGTACTTCTAATACACAATAGCATGTGTTATCTAGATAAGAATAAAGGACATATGACAATTCGAAATATTATTGCGTGACAACTCCAGGGAGTTCAAGGACTCATTGTGAGAGGACACACTACTCTATTTCGCCAAATACATCTCATCCTCTCCACTACTACTCGATTCTCGAACTATGACACTACTACCATGAATGCAATCTATTGCCCATCATCACCAACAATAGTATTTTTTTGTCTGTACATGGGATGAAAAAACCCTGCTACTACCATATGAGATCAGCTAATTCACCTTCAACTGAAAAAGCCCATATATAAGGATTCCCTTCGTCACAAGGAGGATCGAACCCGAGTCTAATCAAAGGGCACAATGTTCTGCTATTTTTCTAATTACGCTACGGCAGAATATAAACACAAAAACTAAGAAACTTAAATTCCAAGAATTAAAGAAACTAAGAAAGAGCCTGTGTAGCTCACTGGATGTGGCATTTGCACACCATGGCGCTTGACTGCACAAAGGAAGACCTCTTGGTTTCAAATCTAGTCGGCGGCTAGAAGAAATTTTTCTAAGCCTTTTTTTGACCAGTTCCCGAGTTAGTCAATCTCTGGCACAGGCAAGCGGGTTTTTTTCTCCTGTAAACTCAAGAAAATCGATGGTAGAACCCACATTATTTCAGACATTAAATACGAGTGCTAGGGACCATGAGATGGCAACACTTGTTGAGCTGTCTCTCTTCACTGCGTGCCACTTAATTAGTGATAGCCTTGGGCCAGCTATCTCTGATTGGGTACCAGTGGAGATTGAACTGCCCACTCAGTCTCCAAAAGTTAGATAGGGCTAAACGGCCTTGCCGACTATATAGGAATAAAAAGGCGTTAGCTGTTTTTTTTTGTTTTTTTTTAAAGAAACAAAGTATGTTTTCAACATTTTATGAAGAAGGGTGATGATAGAGAATTCTAAGGATGATTAATACATTTCACATAATTTTTTTTTAAATATTATATATTATATCCATAATTCTCATATATCAGGTTTCTTACCTACTTTTTTGAGCTTAATGATATTAAAACCTAGGGGAATTAGTAAAATGGCTGTCCAAATAACACATGAAAATAGTTACTAACAATGCATGATTAACCACTCAAAAGCTATGTTAATAATTTATTAGTTCAGTATGTATTGGTATAAACACGATTGTATAATATTGCTACAGTAGTAATTTTCTAATGACAGCAATCCCTCGATTAGTGCACCTAATGCATTCTTTAAAACAGGCACATTAATCGAAAATGCACTAATCGAATACAATAACCTATGGGAAAAAGTATAATTCGTTCCTCAAATTTCTTTTTTTTTATAAAAGAATTAAGGTATGTCTCAGGGCCTAGTTAAAGGAAAACCATGAAGCTGAAAAACAATACAACATATTCAGAATATAAATTTTATTATTCTACTTCTTAACAAATTGAGTTAACGTAGTTTGGCTGGCATTTTGTTTCTTTTTTTCATACAACCAATGGTATGGCCCTATTGCCTCTTCTGCAAATTTTACTTCTCTCTTCATCAGGGTCAGCCTCCAAGCATTGGTGCTTAAAAACTTTGTACAAAAAATATTTTCAAATTGTTTCTGTGAAATCTCTTTTGGCTGACTATCAGCGGTTAACCTTTCTTTGTGTTCTTCCCGCTGTGCATCTAAATTTAGAAGGTCGGAATCACCCAATTCTTCAGAATGAGATTTAATTAAACTCTTGGACGTTATCATTGTCAATCTCGTCAAAACCCAGTTCACGCCCAATGTTGGCAATTTCCTCAACAACATTATCCATTTCATTTGAAAAGCTTCCAAAATCTTTTGCATAATGTGGAAGAAGATGCTTCCAAACGGCTCGCATATTGCTAGCAATAATTTCATTCCAAGATTGATGAATATTTTCAATAGCAGATTTAACATTACATTTCTTCCAGAATTCTCACCAGATGTTGCTTCTATTGGCTGTTTAAATGTTCTTCTCAGGTAGTATGCTTTAAAGGTTGTGATAATCCCCTGGTCCATAGGTTGTATGAAAGAAGTTGTATTTGGCAGTAAAAATATCACTTTAATATTCTCACACAATGAATCAAGAGAAGTAGGGTGAATCAGGTGTGTTGTCTAAAATAAGCAGAGCTTTAAAATCAAGATTATTTCTCTTGCAAAAATTCTCAACTGTTGGATGAAAATAACTTGTGAACCATGTTTAATTTCCCATCTTCACTAATAACTATATGCTTAACTAACTGAAATTATTTATTACTTCTGTAGGATTTTCATGTGGTTGAATGAAAAATTAGCATCTCCAATTTTCATATTAGACCTAATGCCATTTTATAATGTGATCCATATAGATCAGTGTTTCTCAACCTTTCTAAGGCCAAGGACCAGTAAAATGCTGAAAACAATTATACGGACCACTAAGTTACAGCAGCGTAGCTGGGGGAGGGGGGGGGGGCGATCCGTCCTGGGCAGCATTTTTTTGGCGTTTAAGAAATCTTGCCTTACTATCTATAAAACAGCAACTGAGTGATTAAATAGACTTCGACAATGTCATCAATTTTGCAAACAGAAAAGCAAGAAAAATAACATTTTAGAATGTTGGAATTAAAGTTTTACTTCAAAAATAAACAATGTTTTTAATTTATTTTCCTATATGTCATTTTGACTTCGTAATTTTTTTCAAAAACCTAAACAGGAATACTAACATTTCGGGAAAAACTGCCATTTATAATAACAAATCTAAAAGGATGTTTTGAATACATATGGAAACATAATTAATTAAATTGAAAGTAAACGATTAAAAGTGTATCATCATTGAACAGTTTTAATTTTTATTAAACAAATAATATGATTAATTATGTTACTACTTACTTTTAATGAGATGGTTGAGCTTCTCAGCCCTTGCAGAGTTGACGGATATCTGGCTCAATATTGATCAAATTCAGTCGAAGATCGGCACACACACACACACACGAAGACAATTTCTGTATTTTTTTATTTGAAGGAGCGATGAAAATCCTTTCTCACAAAGATAGGTTGTAGAGAACTGCATGACGATTTTCAATGCTTCAGATAATTCGGGGAAATTCACTTCTCACTGAAGGCGAGATCCAAAATCGAGCCAAACCAAGATAATGAAATTGCATTTTAAGTCCATTTTCACTTGAAAGCTCAGTTAACTGTCCTTTTTTCGATAACGAAGTCGTTTGTGTGACTGCAAGCCTGAAATGGATCGCGAACCCACAGAAATTTCTTATAAAAGTTATTCGAAAAATATTCTTTAATTCTCAAAAAACAAACAGAATTTCAAAATTCCGTTTCAGATTTTTGAGGTGGTCACAAACCCTTTCCAGAAAAGAAGCAACAAAAATATCATTTTCCACTAAAAAGGATTCCAATGTTAGAAATGGTGCAAATTGTTCGTATTTTACATAATTAATCCACAAAACCAGTTTTTTCTCACATGCCTTTATTTTGTCGTAGGCATCGAGAACAGTTAAAGAATTTCCCTGAAGGGAGAGATTTCGTTCATTTAATTTCAAAAAAATGTCTGAAAGATAGGATAGTGTTGATAACAATGCTTCGCAACAAAGAGTGATGCAAAATCAGAATTATGTTCATTTACAAATAATAAAACTTCTTGCCTTAATTGAAATAACCTTGTTAGTACTTTGCCCCAAATCAAGACTGATATAATGTCCCATTCCTGAACAGAAATGTACCTGATACTTATTAGTTTTGTTTTTTCTCCAAATTTTCCCAAAACACAGAAATTAAGATTTCTGTATTTTAGGAAATTTTAATTTAAAATCTAAATTTTATATTAATTAAATCAATCCTTCCCCTTGTTCAGAAACCCTGTCCAACATGTGAAGTTGTTGCAAGGAAATACTGAACATCATATTGGGGATGTCACAACACATTAGAGATCTAATATTTCTAGCTGCATCCTGTTAGAATTATGGATACTAAATTATTCTATGTGAATTGTCCTGAATTTTATTTAAGAGATACCTAGATTATATTATAGTATTAATAATGGTTGATCAACTAATGGAACTTTTTCAAGATACTTGGGGCATTTAGTGGGACAGTGATGAAATTCATCTGTCACTTAAAGACTATCACATATCCATACCCACGACAGGTTTCAAACCCACCACCTGTTGGTTGGAGAGCAGGTATGCTAATCACTCAGGCCAGCAATAGCCACAAACTCTAGGCAGGAACTTTGCATAAAACATTTACGAGTTTCATACTGGTGTTTGTGTTAGTCTTAAGGAATATACTGTGTCCCCCCCCCCCCTCTCTCTCAATTAGAATATCTCACTTTCATATACCAGATGAATATATGTGTATATTACATGAGAAATTTAACATTGGAAAGTTTGCTGAATCAAATTGTTCACTGAGACACAAGCAAGTACATGCTGATGTCCTTTTAACAAATAAGAAATATATTTATATACAGCGGAGCGAAAGCTGGAGTCAGAATAGTAATAGAGTTAAATGAAAACATATATAAATATAAACGAAAGAATATTAAAGTTAGGATAAAAATAGAAAGAGGTAAACTAAATATAATTACAGTATATATGTCCCAGAAGAAAAAAAAAAAAAAACCAGAAGCTTTCTATGAGGACTTAAAAGAAATAAAACCAAATGAAAAATTAATTATAATGGGAGACTAAATGCAAGAATAGGAAATATATCAATAAATGGAATTATGCAAAGATTTAATGACGAAATAATAAACAAGAGAAACATTGATACAATTCTGTGCAAATAATATAAGTTAAAAATAATGAATACATTTTATCAGTATAAAATAAAAATAACTTTTGGAAACACAAGCAGTCTGCGTGCTTCGCAACCATATGCATGGGGAAGGGGTGTCCTAGGTTTGATTCCTGTCGGTGACATCAGGAGCTGAAGGATCTTCCTCAGCCATAGCCAACTTAGCCGGTCTTGGATGTGGACAGTAGGGTTCCCCCCCCCCCCCCCCCCCCGTTTATCCTGGGATTTTCATCCTGCAAAGCAGGCAAACCGGCCTTGAGAACTCAACATTACAGATATAGGATACCCTGGGGCATAGGGCTGACCACCTTATCCTGTGAATGGCTTGAGGTCCGATGATCAACTAACCCTCAACACCGCAAGGTAAAAGAGAAGAGGACAGGAATCAAAAATATATGTAACAAAGTAATACACCCATCAGAAATAGATGTTAGAGTGTTAAAATCAGTAGAAATTGGAAGTGATCATCATCTGTTAATATGTAAACTAAGACTTTATAAGAAATGTGCAAAAATAAAATCTAAAAATCAAAACAACGCCAACATAAAATTTAAAGTGGAATTATTAAAAGAAGAAAGTATAAAAACGTTATATTACAATAGAATAAAACAAAAGTTCCAAGATAACCCATTAAGCAGCGAAAACAATATGTACAAGATAATTGGAAGATTTTTAAAACAAATTTAACTGAAATAGCAATGGAAGTATTAAGGATTAAAAAAAAAAAAATCAGGAAGATTGACTCCATCGTTTAACGATGAAATAAAAATATTAACAAAAGAAAAAAATAGAAAGAAATGAAAATAGAAAGCTACAATCAATTTTGGGAATCATATACAAAAGAACTTGAACATGATTTCTATGTGGTATGAAATACCACAGAATATACCAAATGTGGAGATTTATTAATACACAAAAGCAGAATATATCCCAATATTAAAAGTAGAAATTAGAAAATTATTTTAAAAACCTTTATAACCAAACAGTTGAAATAAAAGTAGAACTAGATAAACTAATCATGAAGAAGAAATAAATTGAAAATGCAATTAAAAAATGGCACAGAAATAATTCAGAATTTAAATACTATATAACCAAATAATAAATACAAAAAAGATTCTGGTAGAAATGGAAAGAAAGTATAGGAGTACCAATATTAAAAAAAAACAACAAAAAAAAAAAAACCAGAATAAATTTATTTAATACCTCATTAAAAGTGCTACAAGAATCCTAAATAATAAAATAAAGGAAATTAATCTATTAGATGAACAACAAGGTTTCAGAGAAGATAGATCGTGTACAGATGCAATATTCATAATCAGACAATTGATAGAGAATATAATAAATTCCATGATTTAGGGACATGCTTTGGCAGCATCGAATGATTGTTCCCTTCCAACTACTAACCGCGCTCAAATTTGCTTAACTTTTTGCCATCCATTAGTAGCATTATGTGACAACTCCCTGGAGGTGTCACATAATAATATGCTTTATAGATCTGTAAAAAAGCATTTGACTGAATATTAACTCAAGATGTAATAGAAATATTGCAGAGAAGAAAAGTATCAGAAAACATAATATAAATAAAGAAATATATGATAATAGCTGTATAATAAAAACAAGGAAAAATGATAAATGATACAAATTAGTAATTTAAGCCCAACAATATTCATAATAATGGATAAAATACAGGAGTGAAAATAAATAATAAGAACTATATGTTATGCAGATGATGTACTATTAATTGCAGAAAATGAAACTCTTTTAAAAATATTACTACACACATTCAATAAAGCAGCAAAATTATATAATATGAAGATAAAAATCTCTTCTTCTACGCGTTATTCCCGCTTCCTATGCAGGGTCCGCGTGCTACTTTTAGATGCGACTTCTTGTTAGTACTACTCCCAACCGACCCGTTGCCTGGTCTGCCGCTGGGGGTGATATATTTTTGATTGTAGAGGCGTATAATCAAAAACTATGACAATCTCACAAGAACCACAAAGATGCAAATCAGAATTGAAAGGTACTATTATTGAACAAATTACAACTATTTACGTATACAACTGAACTGGGAGAGAAGGCCAAATCTAGAAGTCAGAACAAGTTGCAAAAGTCACAAGAATATCAGGATGCTTGAATGAAACAATATGGAAAATAAACATCTTAGAGTAGTGACAAAAACCAGAATTTATAAAGCAGTAATCAGGCCTATTATGACATATAATGCAGAAACAAGACCAGACACTAGAAAAACAAGACAAATGTTAAAACACAGACAAAATGAATATATATTATATTAAGAAAAATA
This sequence comes from Typopeltis vanoorti, assembly GCF_054136105.1. Taxonomy (NCBI): domain Eukaryota; kingdom Metazoa; phylum Arthropoda; class Arachnida; order Uropygi; family Thelyphonidae; genus Typopeltis; species Typopeltis vanoorti. The sequence goes on from NC_143553.1 coordinate 37,991,140, forward strand.
GTAAATAAATAAAACTAGACTAGAAAAATAAAAAATACAGATATAAGAAAACAATTTGAAATGCAAGTAATAAACAATTGGGTATCAACCCAAAGAATAAAATGGATTGAACATGTGGAGAGAAGAAATGAAGATAGAATAATAAAACAAGTTGGAAACCAAAGAATAAGAGAACAGGAAGACGTAGAAAAAGACTAAACGATACTATTAAAGAAGATTAAGTCTTGGCCACAACAGATATCACATATAATGCATGAAGTATGGTGGAGTTAATAATAAAAATAATTTTTCTGTTGTATCAACCATTATTAATAGCTTGAGATGTATGTCTAATATTTTCCAAGTACTTGAATATATTTTCTTGGTTTGTAATATAAGTAATTGCCAACTAAACTTGGTAGTTTGGATAGTAAATAGCTGTGGCTTTAAATTAAACTGATTTACTGTAAGCTTAAATAGAAATGTGAAGTTTAATTTGCATTACTGGCCATTTCTTATTGGTATTATGCTTTGTGTCATAATGCTATTTTTTTATTTGTATAATCTATTTTGCCAATGTCATCTCTCAACATGAACGAACAATCATTGTAGTTGAAATTGCTTTTGTTCGAAATATTATTTCATTATTTTATGTAAGCTAAGAAATTTGACATTCAGAACACTTATATATCTTATTTTCCAGTCATAAAATATGCAGTGAGATAATATAATCAATGTGAGAATTTGGCAGTTATGTAGAGAATATACATAACATTATGCATGCCTGTTTTTACTAAATAACTTGTATAACTTTGAATGTGATATTTGTTCGGTTCATAAATGGTGTATGGACATTTCTAAATTACATAAAAATGTGACAAGAAAAATGTTCATTTTTTTAGGCAGCATGAAGCATGAATATGCTTTTTTGTTGTTTTACACTGCTAAACAAAACTTGCATATTTTAGATGTAAAAACCTTTTGTATAAATAAACATAATTTATGAAAATTTTCTGCATGTTCTGATGATTTAAGTAATTGCTAGCAAATTGGGTTCAAATTCTGTCATGGGCAGGACCGAGCCGTGCACCGCACAAGGGTGCTTGAAGATAGGGGTGCCATTTTACAACGGGAAATAATAATAATAATAAATTTATATATATATATATATATATATATATATATAAATAAATTTTTTTATTCTTAAATTATATCGTACTATATCACAATTACAAATTATAGTTAATGCAATAAAAATAAAAATTTAAATCAGTCAAATTATTATGAATTCTAAATAATCTAACATTTTTAACTTAATACATCACCAGTTTTATTATAATTTGTTTGAAGTGAAACATTATCAATATTACCAGATTTTATTTCACAGAGTAAGCGTCGACTCAGTAAAAATTGTATAAATATTCTTGATTGTTTATTATATTTTTAGTGGAAATTTTTAATTTAAGACAAACAGTGAATTCATACCGTCGACAGGGTGTAGCATAGAGGCAGCCTGCCTAATGGCGCTCGTTCAGCCGTATTACGGCAACATTATATTTTACAAAAAAATACAGCGTTTAGTTTAGCAAATAAAAAAGGCGGCATTTCTGATTGACAGTTAAATGTGCTTATTATATTTTATTAATAAAAAAAATTAGTCATACATACTAAAACTAAACATTTTAGAGCCCACTTATTAGATATTAAGGAAACAACCCATAAAGTATCATACGATGCGAATTTCATAAACTTTTATAGTCTATATATATATATATATACCAGGTGATTATAAAATAACGTCGTATTCAGAGCCCTCTAGCGACTAATGTATTGGACGAAACACACCAATATTCGGTAACGTACACAGTGGAACTTGGGGATTCGATTAAAAAAAAAAACTACCAAAAATCGCCAACAGGGTAAATTTTGGTGCTTAATCAAATTTAGCGACAGATTCTACTACCTTTAAAAAATTGCCGTTATCATTTTCAAAAAGTTTTTGTGAAGAACCTCTAAAAGCTATACACTGTCTTGTTAAATATTGTATTATGTAAATTAACCGTTCTATAACAGATTGCCAATAACTGGTAATTAATTTACGGAATTAACAACGCATATAAAGTATATTAATTAAAGATAACCTTAATGAATCACTTCTATATTTCGGCAATGTCACATTGCCATCTTCAGGAACATAAAGATATGGTATGTGCACTAAGGAACTAACAAAGCAAATGAGGAAGAAAGTAAGAAACTAATTTTGTTCCTAAAGTACTAATGGTGCCCTCTTGCAGGCTAATTTGGTAGTCTTGGCAGTTGGGCTGAAGTTCTCATAATGAAAGTCTCCCATATTTGGGGCAGTTTCATGCACCCAAATTTGTTGAGGTTAGGAACGTTTTTTAGAGCTGCTGAAGATTCTTTGAATAATCTTTCGTATTTAAACTTGCTGCGATGGATTATTTTTGTTTTCTTCCAACGAATTTTATGGTGGGTATCTAAGGCATGGTCTGCCAGCCCAGAGCGGCTGTACTGGTGAAACCAGATGTAGTCTTGGTGTTCTGAAATCCTGATATTTGTTGTTCTGCCTGTTTGGCCAAAGTAGGACAATTTGCAGCTGCAAGGGACCTGGTATACACCAGGTAGGTCTAGGGGAAGTGGTTGGTCTTTGGTAGAGCGGATAAGGGATGCCAACTTTTTATATGGTCTGTAACAGGAAGTAAGGTCATATTTTTTCAGAGGTGCCCTGGATGTAGGGGATAGTGATAGACTTGGTGTAGTCTTTTTTGTGGAGGGGGGTTGTGGTTTACAGGTTTTAGTATTTTTTGGATTTTTTGGGGGTTATAGCCATTGGCTAAGAAAGTGTTGAGGATGTGGTTTAGTTCCATAGTTAGGGCCTTGTCATCTGAGCAGATTAATTTTGCCCTGTTATATAGTGTTTTTATCATCCCATATTGTTGTGAGGGGGGGGGGGGTTGGATTGCTGGTGAATGTATCTGCCAGTGTGGGTGGGTTTTCTGTAAACAGAAAACCAAAGATCCATCAAGCTGGCGGGTGATTAAAGTGTCTAGGAAGGGGAGGGTGTTGTTTTCCTCTTTTTCTAAGGTGAACTGGACTCTGGGATGTTGGTTGTTTAAGTGTGTTAGGAAGGAGTGGAGTGTGTCTGAGCCATGTGGCCAAATAGCAAACACATCATCCACATAACGAAGCCAAATAGTGGGTTTTTGTGGGGCGGAGTTTAAGGCTTTCTCTTCAAATGTCTCCATAAAGAAATTGGCCAAGGGTGGGGAAAGTGGTGAACCCATGGCTGTCCCCTCTATCTGTTTGTAGAACTTTCCTTGCCAAACGAAATAGCCTGAGTTCATTGTGAACTGAAATAGGGCTGAGATATCGGGAGGAAACTTGGCTTGGATGAGCTCAAGGGTTTCTTTGAATGGGACATTAGTGAATAGGGAGGAGCCGTCAAAACTGACCATCATGTCAGTGTGTTGCCAGTGTAGTGTGTGAGCGTTTTGGCTAAATGTTTGGCTAATTTATATGTGGGGGAATCAATGCCATCCACTATGGGACGCAATGGCACATTTTGTTTATGTATTTTTGGGAGTCCATATAATCGGGGGGGGGGGGGGGGGTCTAGAGTTATAAGGTTTAAGTTTGTTGGCGACTTCCACAGGCCAAGAAGTGACTTTCTTAAGGAGTCTGTGGATAGTTCTAATCTGAGAGCTTGTCGGATTATATTCAATGGGGAGGTAAGTAGTATCAGGATTTCAGAACATCAAGACTACACCCGGTTTCACCAGTACAGCCGCTCTGGGCTGGCAGACCATGCTTTAGATACCCACCATAAAATTCGTTGGGAGAAAACAAAAATAATCCATCGCAGCAAGTTTAAATACGAAAGATTATTCAAAGAATCTTCAGCAGCTCTAAAAAACGTTCCTAACCTCAACAAATTTGGGTGCATGAAACTGCCCCAAATATGGGAGACTTTCATTATGAGAACTTCAGCCCAACTGCCAAGACTACTAAATTAGCCCGCAAGAGGGCACCATTAGGACTTTAGGAACAAAATTAGTTTCTTACTTTCTTCCTCATTTGCTTTGTTAGTTGCTTAGTGCACATACCATATCTTTATGTTCCTGAAGATGGCAATGTGACATTGCCGAAATATAGAAGTGATTCATTAAAGTTATCTTTAATTAATATACTTTATATGCGTTGTTAATTCCGTAAATTAATTACCAGTTATGTCTAACCAACGTATAAGTCTTACTACTAGAATCAGATTGCCAATATTTTTTCTGAGTTTCGTATAATCTTTGTTGTGTGCAATCATGTAATCGATAATGTCAGAACACTTGCATCGCATCCAAACATCACAAAAAAGGAACATTGCTCATTATTTAGGTAATAAAATACAAAATGAAATCATCCGTATAATTTCTGAAGCTATAAAACAAAAAAGTTTAGAAATGGTTAAAGAGGCAAAATATTATTCATTAATTCTTGACACTACTCCGGATATAAGCTACACAGAACAATTATCTACTGTTATTAGATTTGTTAATCAAAATAAAGATACAAATATAGCAGACATTCATGAACTTTTTGGGTTTTCAATCTGTAGAAGATACCACTGGGCAAGGACTATTTCAATTTATAAAAAATTATTTAAAATTATTGAATATTAACATTGCAGATTTACGTGGGCAAGCTTATGTTAACTGTTCAAATATGCGAGGTAAACATAATGGACTGCAGAAAAAAATCCTTGAAATAAATTCAAAGGCTTTTTTTATTCTGTGTGCTGCTCATTCATTAAATTTGGTAGTTAATGATGCAGCTAAGATATCCTGTGAAACTGAAATTTTTTTTTGACTAATACAGGAATTATATAATTTTTTTTCAATATCTGTGAAGCGTTGGGCTATATAAAAAAAAACATTCGTGTTTTAAATTTTAAACCACTTTCTGCTACTAGGTGGGAAAGTAGAGTAGAAGCAATAAAGCCACTTAAAAATATCAAGGAAATTTACCAGGCTCTTTTTGATATTACAGAAGATGAAACTAAAGATATCGATTCTAGAGTTCAGTCAGACAACTAAATTTCAAAGATTTATTCGTTTAAATTTATTTGCTCTGTTCATGTTTGGTACAAAATCTTAAGTCTCGTAAATGTTGCAAGCAAAATATGCAGAATCCGACATTTGATATAGGAAAAATTACAGAAAATCTTGATTATGTTATACAAGAATTAAATACTTGCCAAACAGACCAATATTTTGAAAATATTATTAAAACTGCAAAAGAAGTAGCAAAAGATCTTAATATTGATCCTATTTTTCCAGACATTCGTAAAAGAACAAAAACAAAAAGTTTGGTTACGAAGCATTAGATGAGACAACACATGATCCTAAACAAAATTTTAAAATAAATTTTTTCTTTGCGGTTTTAGACACGACAATAACTTCAGTCACGGAAAGATTCATACTCTTAAAACAACATAGCAAGGACTTTAAAGTTATAAGAGACATTAGCAAATTAAGATTGGCACGATGAAGATTTAATGAAACATTGTAAAGTGCTTTTAAAACTGAGCGACAATCAAGATTCCGACAATTGCGATATTGATGGTATGACTATATTTGAGGAATTAAAAACTTGCAATGTTTTATTAAAAAAGAGTCGGCTCCTCAGGATGTTTTAAATTATATATACGAAAATAAATTAACCGGCACGTTTTCAAATAGTGCAATTGTGATGCGTATTTATTGAACATTACCAATATCCGTAACATCAGGGGAAAGAGGTTTTTCAAAACTAAAATTAATAAAAAATTATTTGCGGTCAACAATGTCTGGAGAGCGTCTAACGGATTTATCAATTATATCAATTGAAAATAATATTATGGATTTATTAGACATTAAAGATATTATTAAAAATTTTGTGGAGGCTAAAGCAAGATGAATAAATATGTAAAATAAATCTACATTTATCCTAATTGTTATATAGAAAAGCATATCTCCAAATTATCTTTGTTATGTAATATTTCTTTTTATATTAAAATAAAAGTAATTTTTGTTTAAACACACACACACATTCTGTTGTATTTATATATCAAGGAATAAACATTTAAAAAATTTGTATTATTAAAAATTCCTTATTAATGAATTTCAGTGATTACAATGTTCTACTACTGTTAAATAACATTTCTTTTTATGTATGCGTATAAACTGTTTTGTACTTTTAACAAAGTAAAATTTTTCATGGAAATTTATTTTATGGGGGCGCTGAAAAAAGTTTTGCACAAGGGCGCCTCCTATCCACGGCGCAGCACTGGTTATGGGCATGTTCGTGATTGTCTTCAGGTGAGAGGAATTTAATCACCCAGCATACAACAATCTTCTGCTTTTTTTGTTGTGTAAAATGGCTTGGAAAATTTCATGTTTTGTCACTACAACAGTATTTCTGGATTATACTTCACATACACTTGTGAACTTTTCCCTTGTGATAGTACTACATAATTATCTAGACCGGTTTCAACCTTTATTGAGGTCTCATCAGTGGCAGCCAAACCCAGAGGTGATACTAAGGTTGAATTCCTCAATAATGGTTGAAATCGGTCTCAGTAGTGACCCTTCCCATAATGCATAACGTTATACATACCTGTAAGGATATGTGCTTTGCATTATGGGATACTAAGGCAAGTGATGAGAATTCATTAGCTTAAATATATATATATATATATATACACACACACACAATGAGTTGCCCCAGTCCTGAAAATACTTCAGGTGCAAACTTTGTTTGCTTACACTTGGATAAAGGATTAAACCAAGTATATAATTTCTTTATCTTTATTCAAAGGGCTTGTCTATACCAATGAGCTAAAGAGGCTCTAGTCCAAATATCCCAAGAAGAAATTTCACTGGTATTAGAATACTTGGTTATATTTTGAAGTGAACTATCATTCATTCTTTGTGAAAGAAATATAAATGTCGAATCAAGGAACACCGAATATCTGATGGAAAATGCATTTTATGAGGATAGGCTCATAAAGACTGATGTAGAAATCAATTATCTTGTGTACAATTCTTCTATATCCTAGCAGTGGTCAATCTTCCTTGATTACAAACAGGATGTCATCTGGAATTATAGCCAAAGCAACCAATGCTATAAGGCCAATGCCTATTAATTCTGTGTGTTCTGTTTCACTTTCAGCACAAAGGCCATCATACAAGTTCTTTGCATCTCCTAGATCAAATTTAAACAGGTTTTTCCAACTGACACTAGAGGCTTCTAAAACATATCTCAAAAACCTTTATTAGTCAATAACCCTATGATTTCAATGTTTCTTTGTTTTTTATACTCTCTTTTTTGCTTAGTCTTATTAATGTTTTGAGTTTATCATTTCCTAGATTTTTATTAAAAGTTACTGTGCCAATCAAAAACAGATAGATCCCTGTGATTTTTTTCTTATCACTCATTAGGCAAGCTTAAATATGATCTGGATCAGCTAAGTTCCAAATTTCTAGTAATTCCTCATGTGTGTTCAGTTCATTGAATTTAATCTGGCATCTTCAATGGCTTTTGAAAGGTAAAAATTGACAATTACTTTTCTAGTTAATGTTAGAAGGTCTGATCAACTGGTATATATCTTATCCAGTATTAGTTTGTTAGGGCATACGAATATGAAACAATAAAATTTACTTGCTTATGCTAATTATTTGCAAATTATTTGTCAAGTATGCACATATACCAGCTGAAAGATTTTGGAAGAGGAAAACTTGACTATCTGTTAAAGCCCTAACTCATATCTATGAAAGATCATAATTATGCAGTACTTAAATTAAGGGTAGTAAGAGGAAATTTGAATTAATAACTGATTGTTATAGATTTTTTTCTTCAATCTCAAAATGTGTTAGAAAATTTAACTATCACACAATAATAACCTGCAATATGGTGACTTTTTCCAATGGGAAAGAGTTTGTTGTTATACTACTCACTTATAAATAATACAGAAACATTAATATTACTTTATCATAAGTAAATGTGCAAGAATTATGTTTTTTTACTAGTTCTATTCCATTCGCAATTACATTCATTCTAAGAGCATTTTTAGTACCAACATCGACTGTACAGTTTCATAAAATTGTCTTAACAATAAAGGTAATTAAAATAAAAAAAAAATGCACAAGATTCTAAAAAAAATATAAGAAATAATTATATATATAATAATAATAATAAAAAAAACTTTACATAACCATACAATACATAATCAACTGCTGTTCTCATAGAAAGTTTGGTAAAATCAAGAATAAAATAGATTTATAAAATCCAATAAACAACTCCCTTATTAAATTAGCACCAAGTCTAAAATGCAGAGATACCAAAGAAATATCTGTGCATGAAAATGATACAAAATTTATATATACAATGGGCATATTTAAAACTTCAGTCCTGGTCTTATTGCTATCCTAGGCTTGTCATGGCTCTCAGATTTGGACTTGGATCGAAAATAACGAAGTTCGTTCTCATGGTCTTTATGAAGCATAGGTTTATATTCTTGAGGTTCACAGCATTCCTGAAAATGTAAATTTAATCAGTTTCACAACTGCTATCATTAATAATAATAAAAATACTATGGACTATTTATAAACAAATCTGAAAGTTTTTTTTTTTAAATTAACAAAAAAGTCCGAAGTCCATAAGTTACAAAGTAGTTTAAACATTTAATAACTTTTTTTAATTTATTAATTATTTTAACTATTTTTTTGCTATAATGAAATATACAACCTGGAGATTTTTTTTCTTTAATTATGAAAAACCACATCATGTAAATGCCCTCCATTTGTCATCTTCACAAAGATAGGACGTTTTCCATGACAGCTGTTAATATTTCTGGCTGCAACATCCTAATTTCTGCATGAATGTTTTCCTATGAGATTACCTGAAGGAAAAGGTATATATGAACAAGCCCCCAGATAATCCAACAGCTGCCATCGAACATGCTGTAGAAAGAGCTGGTCTTTATGAAGTCAAAACTGGAAGATGTTTAAGTGGGAAAAAAAAAAAAACCCTCCAGGTTCTGTATTTCATTCTTATCTTTTTTTATATAACTTTTTTTAAACCTATTTGTGAATTATGGGCACCCTGTGCGCGCGCGTGCGCGCGCGCGCACACACACACACACACACACACACACACACACACACACACACACACACACACACACACACACACACACACATATATATATATTATTGTTCATAATTTTAGAGTATAAATTTTCCAGGTAGAAAATGTATGTAAAAAAGAATTTAAATAACTCTATACTGAGAAAGAAAAGTTTAATGTTAAGATACGACTAGTTTCGTTGAAAATTCAACTTCTTCAGGCATCACAGGCAAAGAATTAAATAAAAAATAACAAAGACATGATAAAACACATTAACAGATCTAGTATAAAACACACAAGTACATTTAAAAACAGGAATGCGTGCTTGAGTTCCAAATGAAGTTGACTACTGCGTGAGCTGACATGAGTGCGCCAGTATTGGACAGTGGCAATGTGTGCATCAGAAATATTGTAGCTAAGGCTGTTATTAATATGAGATGAATCAAGCGATATTTCTCTAGATTAAGCTATTCTTCTTTCAAGTTCATCATAGCACACATGGATATTAGAAGTTTGTGGCCAGTCTATGAGGTGTTGGCAACCTTCATCCGAGTTGATAGAGAAGAGAACGTGACTAGAGAGAGCGCTGGCCCTGGTTCTGTTGTAGGAAATGCCTCTTTGGTGTTCTTCTATGCGTAAAAGAATGGATTTAACTGTCTGGCCATAGTATGGTTTGCCACAATCACACAAAATCTTATAGACTCCTGGATACTGAGTAGGAAGATGTTTCATTTTAGGTTCTACATAGTGAAGCAAGTTCTAATGTTGAATTTCTAAAGCATTTTGGCTAGTTTGGGAAGAGAGAGTTGATGTATGGTAACGAAATAAAAGCTCTTGGTGGAGAGGAATCTTCAAAAGCAGTTGAGCAGTGGACAGAGAGAAATTTATTAATCTTTTTAAGAGAGAATCTATTGTTAACAAAAGACCTTTGAAGATAATTGAGTTCATATTCAATTTCTGTTTCATCTGTTAATAAAGATCTGGCTCGATGTGCCAGGGTTGAAATAATACCAAACTTTTGTGGAGTGTAGTGATGGGAAGAAGCATGAAGGTATCTGTCTGTGCGAGTGGGTTTTCTAAAAATGGAGATTTTGATGTTTTCAGCGCATCTCGTAAGTTTTAAGTCCAGAAAGCGTAGACAGTCGTCGGATTCCAGTTCACATGTGAAATTGATTTTCTGATGAAACTTGTAAAGATTATCGACACCGCGTTCCCAGATGAGAAATACATCGTCAATATAATGGTACCATACTTTAGGTTTAAGAGTCGAGGATAAATTGCTTTTTCTTCAAAATCCTTAAGAAATATGTCAGCAAGAATCGGAGAGAGCAGACTGCCCATAGCCACACCTCAGTTTTGTTTATAAATCTTATTATTGTATTTAAAGTATCCTGAGTTCACACAGTGAGAAAGTAAGGAAAAAAATTTTTTGGATAGTTTCTTCTGGAGAAGGTTTAGAACTTCTTGAGTAGGTACATTCGTGAAGAGGGAAACAATATCGAAACTTGCCATTAAATCTGATGTGTTGAGTTTGATGTCTTTTATTTTGGAGGCAAAATCAGCTGAATTTTTTACATGAGAAAAGGAAGTACCACAAAGGGTTTTTAAAAAGGATGCGAGGTATTCAGAAAGGTTGTAAGTAGGGAAGTTTATGCCCTCAACGATTGGTCTTAGTGGAGAATTTAATTTATGGATCTTAGGGAGTCCATATAACCTTGGGATTAGAGGATGAATCGACCTAAGGGAAACACGGACGTTTCTTGGTAACTCTGAGGTGGTTTTCAGTAAATTGTTGATCCTATTGTGTGTAGTTCTTTTGTAGGATCACTATTTAGTTCAGAGTAAGTGTTTAGTAGTTCTAAAATTTTGTTATAGTAATCCTATCTATTTAAGATGACAGTAGCATTCCCTTTGTCTGCAGGGAGAATAATGATGTCATTATTGTATTTCAAACTTTTAATAGCTGATCTCTCAGAATGAGAAATGTTATCAGAAGGCGGTCTTGCATGATTTATGGTGAAAATAGCTTCCATACGAAGAAGGTTTACCTCTTGGATTGGTAATCTGCTTTTTCTATCTTCGTTAAAAATAGTTCTTTAGGTATTGAAGTAGGAGCTATAACAAAATTGAGACCTTTAACAAGTATACTTTCTTCAGCTGCTGAAAGTGGATGGGAAGAATTATTTATTATAACTGTTTTATAAAGGCAGAATTAAGATTGGAGGAGTGACGATCCTGCATACATTTTAGAGAATTAAATTTTGTAATGAGATTAATTTTATTTGTATTCTGGACTTTAGAAGCTTTTAGAGCGCTAATATCTTTTAAATTGTTCCAAGATGAAGAGTCAAGGTTTTAGAAAAGCAAGCAGCCAGACTACGTTTGGTATCAAAAATTCTTCGAGCTCTGGCAGTTGTAATGGATTCCTTAAAATTAAGAAAACGGGGAATAACAGAATGGAATTTACATCTTTTGAGAAATATTAGTCTGTTAATGAATAATCCAATGGTCCTGAGATTTTTATGATAATCTTTGATGAGCATAAGTACTTCCTCGTCATTAGGAAAATTGATATTATTATTCATAATTTTACTCGGTAGAAAATGTATGTAAAAAATAATTTAAATAGCTCTATACTGAGAAAGAAAAGTTTAAAGTTAAGATACGACTAGTTTCGTTGAAATTTCAACTTCTTCAGGTATCACAGGCAAAGAATTAAATAAAAAATAACAGACACACGATAAAATACATTAACAGATCTAGTATAAAACACACAAGTACATTTAAACACAGGAATGCATGCTTGAGTTCCAAATGAAGTTGACTACGTGCGTGAGCTGACATGAGTGCGCCAGTATTGGTTTACATACATTTTCTTGCAAGTAAAATTATGAACAATAATATCAATTTTCCTAATGACGAGGAAGTACTTTTGCTCATCAAAGATTATCAGAAATATCTCAGGACCATTGGATTATTCATTAACAGACTAATATTTCTCAAAAGATGTAAGTTCCATTCTATTATTCCCTGTTTTCTTAATTTTAAGGAATCCATTACAACTGCCAGGGCTCAAAGAATTTTCTGCAGAGCTAAATTAGAGCTTTTGTCGAAGGATTTTTGATACCAAACGTAGTCTGGCTGCTTATTTTTCTAAGAAGACTGCTCTTGAAGTCCGTTTATCTACTTCTCTATACTCTTCATCTTGGAACAATTTAAAAGATATTAGCGCTCTAAAAGCTTCTAAAGTCCAGAATACAAATAAAATTAATCTCATCAGAAAATTTAATTCTCTAAAATGTATGCAGGATCGTCACTCTTCCAATCTTAATTCTGCCTTTATAAAAAAAGGTGTAATAAATAATTCTTCTCATCCACTTTCAACGACTGAGTATACTTGCTAAAGGTCTTAATTTTGTCATAGCTCCTACTTCAATACCTAAAGAACTATTCTTAATGAAGATAGTAAAAGCAGCATCCTTATTACCAATCCAAGAGGCAAAACCTTCTTCGTATGGAAGCTATTTTCACCATAAATCATGCATGGCTGCCTTCTGATAACATTTCTCATTCTGAGAGATCAGCTATTAAAAGTTTGAAATACAATAATGACATCATTATTCTCCCTGCAGACAAAGGGAATGCTACTGTCATCTTAAATAGATTGGATTACCATAACAAAATTTTAGAACTACTAAACACTTACTCTGAACTAAATAGTGATCCTACAAAAGAACTACACACAATAGGATCAACAATTTACTGAAAACCACCTCAGAGTTACCAAGAAACGTCCGTCTTTCCCTTAGGTCGATTCATCCTCTAATCCCAAGGTTATATGGACTCCCTAAGATCCATAACTTAAACTCTCCACTAAGACCAATCGTTGAGGGCATAAACTCCCCTACTTACAACCTTTCTAAATACCTCGCATCCTTTTTAAAAACCCTTTGTGGTACTTCCTTTTTCATGTAAAAAATTCAGCTGATTTTGCCTCCAAAATAAAAGACATCAAACTCAACACAACAGATTTAATGGCAAGTTTCGATATTGTTTCCCTCTTCACGAATGTACCTACTCAAGAAGTTCTAAACCTTCTCCAGAAGAAACTATCCAAAAAATTTTTTCTCTTACTTTCTCACTGTGTGAACTCAGGATACTTCAAATACGATAATAGGATTTATAAACAAAACTGAGGTGTAGCTATGGGCATTCCGCTCTCTCTCCGATTCTTACTGACACATTTCTTAAGGATTTTGAAGAAAAAGCAATTAATTCCTCGACTCTTATACCATACTTTAGGTTTAAGAGTTGAGGAATTAATTGCTTTTTGAGGTGGTCTTATGACGATGTATTTCTCATATGGGAACACAGTGTCAACAAACTCAACTTTTTTCTGGACCACCACAACAAGTTTCATCAGAAAATCAATTTCACATGTGAACTGGAATCCGACGACTGTCTACCTTTTCTGGACTTAAAACTTACGAGATGTACTGAAAACATCAAAATCTCCATTTTTAGAAAACCCACTCACACAGACAGATACCTTCATGCTTCTTCCCATCACTACCCTCCACAAAAGTTTGGTATTATTTCAACCCTGGCACATCGAGCCAGATCTTTATTAACAGATGAAACAGAAATTGAATATGAACTCAATTATCTTCAAAGGTCTTTTGTTAACAATAGATTTTCTCTTAAAAAGATTAATAAATTTCTCTCTGTCCACTGCTCAACTGCTTTTGAAGATTCTTCTCCACCAAGAGCTTTTATTTCGTTACCATACATCAGCTCTCTCTTTCCAAACTAGCCAAAATGCTTCAGAAATTCAACATTAGAACTTGCTTCACTACATAGAACCTAAAATGAAACATCTTCCTACTCAGTATCCAGGAGTATATAAGATTTTGTGTGATTGTGGCAAACCATACTACGGCCAGACAGCTAAATCCATCCTTTTACGCACAGAAGAACACCAAAGAGACATTTCCTACAACAGAATCAGGGCCAGCGTTCTTTCTAGTCACGTTCTCTTCTCTATCAACTCGGATGAAGGTCGCAAACACCTCATAGACTGGCTACAAACTTCTAATATCCATGTGTGCTATGATGAACTTGAAAGAAGAATAGCTGAATCTAGAGAAATATCACTTGATTCATCTCATATTAATAACAGCCTTAGCTACAATATTTCTGATGCACACATTGCCACTGTCCAATACTGGCACATTCGTGTCAGCTCACGCACGTAGTCAACTTTATTTGGAACTCAAGCACGCATTCCTGTTTTTAAATGTACTTGTGTGTTTTATACTAGATCTGTTAATGTATTTTATCATGTCTCTGTTATTTTTTATGTAATTCTTTGCCTGTGATACCTGAAGAAGTTGAATTTAACGAAACTAGTCGTATCTTAACATTAAACTTTTCTTTCTCAGTATAGAGTTATTTAAATTCTTTTTTACATAAATATATATATATATATATATATATATATATATATTTATGTAAAAAAGAGGTGAAGGCAAAACAAAAGTACTCGCCTATGCCGATGATGTAACATTAACTTGCCCCTGATATATATATATATATATATATATATATATATATATATATATATATATCAGGGGCATATATTCAGGGTGTGCTAGGTGTGCAGTGCACACCCATGGAATAGCAATATCAGTGATATTATATTTTTGCATTTATTCCTGTTAACACGTCCCTAATTGTTTCCTGGCTTTGTGCTATTCCTAAAATTAACACAGTATAAAAGATACATTTCGGTGATTACACCACATTTTTTTATTAGTCAGTTATATAAAACACTGAAATAATAGTTCCCGACAAGTTTCGTAAATCGTAGGATTTACATCTTCAGGGGGTAAATAGTATAACTTAAAGTTTAAACAAGAGAATTAATAAATACAAATCATAACCGTCTGGCTATTCATAAAACTCAAATAACAGAATGCAGATATATAACGTTATTGACATTGAACAATACTGGACGATGTCATGTGTTCTTGTTCATACGGTCCGAGCTCAGATTGATGTAGATTTCTTATTAGAGCTGACTACACTTGATGGAGAATTAAACCTTGATTTTTATTGCATTGGGTTGAGTTTTTTAGCATATTAGCAGCTTCTTTAAATTTTCTTATATAACTGTTGTTTTCTATGTATGACATCGTCGTTTTATGCCAGAGTACATTGTGTCCAGTGGAAGTGGTATGGAAAGCAAAACCCGTTTTTTGTTCTCTTTTGTATTGTACGTCTTTTTTGGTGTTCAGCCATGCGTATTTCTCCAGATCTTCCTGTCTGTCCTAGGTAGAAAATCCCGCAAGAGCAATGGATTTTGTAGACTCCTGGTTTTTTAAGAGAATGATGAGGTGGTTTTGGTGGATGTAGGAATCTTGAGATTTTTTCCATAGGAAGGAAGGCTACTTTTATGTTGTGTTTGTTCATTAATTTGGCTAGCTTATCTGTAACATTTTTGATATAAGGAAGCGAGATTGCGTTTTTGTAATCCTGTTTTATTGTGTTGTTAGCCTGAGGCATTTTAAGGATTCTCTTGGTGGTTTTTGTTTCATATCCATTCTGTTGGAGGATTTGTGTTCATTACATCTTTCTTGTGTGCTGGAGATATTGTATGGTCTGTCTAGAAGAGTTTTAATTAAGCTTATTTTTTGTGAAGGGTGGTGGTGTGAGGTTGCATTTAGAAATCTTCCAGTGTTTATTGGCTTCCTATATACTGAGAAGGAGAGTTTACTTTCTTCATTAACTTCTAATAGAATATCCAGAAAAGGAAGTTTTTTATTTTCTTCTTGTTCTAAAGTGAATTTTATGGTGTTGTGCAAATCGTTGAGATAATCTTTGAAATTGATAAGTTCATCTGTTGTTCCACTGAACATGATGAAAATATCGTCCATAGCGTAGCCATATTTTTGATTTTTTATGGTAATTCTTAAGAGCATTCTTTTCAAATTTTTCCATAAATAGGTTTGCTAATACCGCTGATAATGATGAACCCATGGCCAGTCCTTCTTTTTGTTCCCAGATTCTATCTTTATAGGTGAAAAAAGTATTGTTTATACAATGTTTAAAAAGATTCAAGATGTCCGGAGGAAAGAGGTCTTCTAGGAGATTCAAAATTTCTTGTATCGGGACGTTTGTAAACAAACCGATAATGTCGAGACTTGATAAGATGTCTGTTGGACCAATATGTATATCTTTCACTTTTTCTATGAAATGTTTACTATTTTTTATAAAGGAAGATGTTTTTCCTATATGTTGTGAGATCATGTTGGTGAGATATTTCGCCAAGTTGGAAATCGGTGAATCTCTTCCATCTACTATTGGTCTTAAAGGTATATCTGTCTTATGGATCTTTGGAACACCATATATTCCTGATATCAAAGGATGTTTTGATTGTAAGTATTTTTTAAGCTCTTCTGTCCAGAGAGGCACTTTTTTTTTATTAGATCATTTGCTTTTTTGTGTGTAGGCCAAGTCGGGTCTCTGTGTATGGGTTTGTAGGTGTTGGTATCTTCCAGGAGACTTTTCATTTTGTTATCATATTCTGTAGCATTTAAAACGACAGTTGCGTTGCCTTTATCCGCTTTTATTATGACAATATTTTTGTCATCCTTTAACTTTTTAAGGCAAACGTATTCATTGGGTAGATTCCTACAAGGTAATCTGCTTTTTAATAGTAAAGCTGTACTTTCTCCTCAAGTGTGGTCAGCTCTTATAAAAAATCTACCTCAATCTGAGCTTGGACTGTATAAACGAGAACAAGAACACGTGAACAAGAACATCATCCAGTATTGTTCAACGTCAATAATGTTATATATCTGCATTCTGTTATTTGAGTTTTATGAATAGCTAGACGGTTATGATTTGTATTTATTAATTCTCTTGTCTAAACTTTAAGTTATACTATTTACCCCCTGAAGATGTAAATCCTATGATTTACGAAACTTGTCGGGAACTATTATTTCAGTGTTTTATATAAATGAATAATAAAAAAATGTGGTATAATCACCGAAATATATCTTTTGAACCAATTAGCCACAGAAGTCTATGCCTGCAAAAACAGAGTATACTAATTCTTCATGAAGAGGAGACACTTTTCGATGTTAAACACTGCATCACATTTGTGTTAATAGCTTAGGTCATAAATACGGACACCTCTGAGCCCTTTAGAGAGACATACACTTGATGTGAGTATATACGGAGTTCACTTTATCCAGAAATTGAAGGAGGTCTGTTTCAGAGTGTGACCAGATTGCAAAAATGTCATCCATAAAACAGAGCAAAATGTAAGGTCAAGGAGAAATGCTATTAGAAATTCAATCCTCTAAACGCTTCATAAAATAATCAGCGAAAGCAGGTTATATACGATTACCCAAATCTGCTGAAATAATTTATTACACCAAGTAAAATAACCAGCATTGATAGTAAACTTGAATAATTTGGCAATATTGTCAGAGAAATCTACTTGTAAAAGCTGTAGTTTTGTGAAGTGGTATATTTGTAAACAGTGAAAGTACATAAAAGATAACTATCATTTCAGACTCTTGAAGTTGAAAATCTTCAATTTTTTCTTTGAAGTTAAAACAATTTTTGATATATGTGTTGGTTTTTCCTGTAAAGTTTCTTGAAAGGTATTTTGCCAAATAATAAATAGTAGATCCTTTTACCTACTATGACAACTATTTTGGAAAGAGAACATCGAACAAGCATAACAAATTTATGATCCTAGATCATAAGTTCACTAATCAAGTTCATTTAATTCAGCTTCTCAGCTGAGTTAAATGAACTTGATATGAAATTTTAATTATAAGTCAAAACTTTTCATAACCATGGAAATCTTTGTTAACTCCATTTAAGAAATAGTTTTTATCCCATTCTCTAACAGGTAGAGAAGAGAATAAAAACTTGTTTAACCTTTTTAAAAAACGGCATTTTATTTGAATAAAAAAATAGTTGGAAAATTCAGCATGACTTAATAATCACCTGTTTCATAAGTGGTGATTTCAGTGAGCTCCTAATCACTCAAAACATATCACAACATATTTAACATAAATCATTATGATAAACGAATATGATCGCTAGCTACTTACCTTAAACTTTTCATAGAAAGCTTTGTAACCGCCATTTAATAAATATAATTCAGGATGGTAGAGAAGTGGATAAAAACGTTTATTTGTTTCTCTGTCTTTCTTTCTTAAAAAACGGCACCTATATATAAATAAAAAACATTTCATCATCATCAAATTCCTGCCATCTTACAGGGTGTACAGGATATGATAGTACTACATGAAAAAATTTACATCATTACTAACTTCCTATCTACAATTTTCCTCCAAATCAGTCTGTTACTTGTCAAGACTCCAACATTATCAGATCTTATATTTCTATAGTCTAAGGCACTTTGTACCATATCAATCCACCTATATCTTGGTCTTCCTCTGGGTCGTTTTCCTGACAACCTGGCAGAGAACACTTGTTTTGCTAATCTTTCTTCGCCCATTCTGTTTAAGAGACCATACCACCTGAGATTAGCTCTGCTAATGCATTCCTGGATACTGACAATGTCAAGTTCTTTCCTAATATCCTCGTTTTTAATATGATATTGCCATTGATGCCATCTGTTCACACCTATAATCTTTCTCAGGATTCTCTCATATCTGTGGTCTCTAGTCTTTGGTCAAGTGTTTTACTTCTGACCCAGCTCTAAGATCCATAAATTAAAACTGGTTTGAACACTGTCTTCTATACAACTAATTTAGTGTTCTGACTAATTTCTCTCTTATTCCATATGAATTTATTCAACTGACTTCCCACCATACCGGCTTTGCTGATTCTGTTGTCTATTTCTATATTTAATTTACCATCTTCAGTAAAAATCATGCCTAAGTAGCTGAAATGTTTTACTTGTTCTACAGGTTCTCCATTCACAATACAGTTGACATTTTCAATGATTCTGCCTATTTTCATTGTCTATGATTTTCTATTGCTGACCTTCATACCATATCTATTAAAACAGTTATTGAATTAAGTCAGAGAATCTTGCAGACTTGTAGCGGATTTATTTAGAAGTAAAAGTAAAACATCATCTGCATAAAGCAAAGAGCTGACATTAATATCTCCAATTTTGATATCATGTTTAATACCACTTTCCTTCATAATGGGATCCATATAGATAATGAATAACAGAGGGGGATATTGTACATCCATGTCTCACACCAGAATTAACATTAAACCATTTTCCTGTACTTCCTTCCATTCTAATTGCTGACTTTCAACTCAAATAAAGACTAAGTATTGCTTGATATAATGCCTCATTGACATCATATAACTGTAGCGTATTGAATAGCTTCTCTCTTGGCACCTTGTCATATTGCTTTTCCAAATCGACAAAACTTAAATACAAATCTTTGTTACATTCCCATGCTTTCTCGACTATTTGCCGTAAAGTGAAGATCTGATTCTGACAGCCTCTATTTGGCCTGAATCCAGCTTGCTCTTCACCAAGCTTTTCTTCCACAATTCTTCTCAACCGTTTCTCAAGTATACTTGCATAGATCTTGCCAGGAACACTCAGTAGGCAAATAAATCTGTAATTCTCACACTCAGTTTTATTTCCCTTTTTATATATTGGTACTATGAGAGCTCTACTCCAATCATCAGGAATTTGTCCCTCTGTTCAGGCATTCTGAATTATGCAGTGCAGCCACTGTAAGACTCTTATACCACCATACTTCAGCATTTCTGGTCGAATATCATCTACTCCTGCTGCCTTTCCACATTTCAAGCCTTTGATGGCTTTTTCTACTTCAAGTATGGATATGTATTCCTTACTGCATGCCTGGTCAGTGTTTTTTAGCACTGTGCTGTCAGCACTGCTTGTTTCATTTAGCAAATTTTCAAAGTAATTACACCATACTTCAAGGATATCTTTTTCTCCTGTTTTCATGTCACCTTTATCATCTTTAACTCCTTTTACAGCACTCTTTCCTCCATTCCTAAGCTTCTTCAACATCCTCCAGAATATTTTGCCACCTTCTGATATTTATTTTCTATATTCTTGCCAAAGTCCTCCCATGACTTTTGTTTAGCTAGTTTTACACAGTGTTTAGCATTCTTGTATTTGTCTCTGTATTCTCTAAGAGCACAAGCTGACTTATTTGCCAGGAACTTTTGATATGCTTTCTTCTTTTCCTTCACTGCCTCTAACTTCCCGTGTCCACCATGAAGTTCTGATTTTTCTATCCTTCCAGACAACTTCACCATATGCTTCTCTAGCTGAATCAATCAGGGCTTTCTTCAAGGCTTGCCACTGTATCTCCAAGGTTTGATTTCTGTTCTCAAACTCTTTCATTTTTTCTTCAATAATCTTTGTGTATTTTAGTCTACAGTTCACATCTGAGAGCTGCTCAACTTTTATTCGCTTTAAAACTTTCTTACATGTTATTCTTTTCAGTATGAAATTCAATTTTATCCTGCTCAAGACTAAATAGTGATCACTTCCAATTTCAAATCCTCTGTACACTGTGGTGTCCTGCACCAGGGAGTAAACATCACTATCAACAATAACATAGTCAATGAGACTTTTCTTATTCCTTGCCTCTTCTCTCCACATAAATTTGTGCACATTTTTATGTTTGAATATGGTGTTAGTAATAACCAGCCCATGTCCTGAGCAGAAATGTCCCAACAGATATTTGCCATTATTATTAGCTTTGCTCTTTTCTCCAAATTTTCCCAAAATATTTTTGTATGTCTCGCAATCATTTCCTACTCTGATATTTAGATCCCCAACAAGGACCAACTTTTCCTTTTTTCATTGTGTCAGTTGCTTTCTCTAAAGTATCAAAAAATTCATCCACTCATTGTCCAGCTACCCATTCTCATATTTGCCCACATTACTCTACTTGAGACTGCATGCCAGTCAAGAAGATTAGCCTCGTATTTTGTGTTGAATGCTAGGGTTACTCCTTCTTTTCCTTGATTTTCATTGCCTGAATATAACATTTTGTATTTATTGCTCAGAAAGATCTCACCTGTTTTTGTCTTTTTTGTTTCAATCACCCCTATTATGTCGATCTGGTACTTATCTAATTCTTCATCAGCTAGCTCCATTTCTTTGCCATTCAGGCTTCTTATGTTGATAGTACCGTCTTTAACTCTCGTGATGTTGAGTTGGGGTGTGTTTTCAGATTTGTTCCAGTAGCTGACTTTTCGCTGTTCGCCCTGGTTCCCCGACGAAAACAACGGGACTCCTTGTTTAACCGGGCGACGCCCAAGCCGGCATGAAATTTTGTCATGTTGTACCATTATTTTGTATATTGGTTTAAGCCAATAAGAATACAATTTGGTCGGCTAAATCCCAAATTGCCAGCCCATCCTTGTTCATTCAGTATCCAAGTAAATAAAATCCATAAAAAACATTTTTACAATATAATTCAATGAGACATCACAATTATTTTAAATCAGTCATTCATTATATTAATATTACCCAGAGATTGAATGTGTACATATAGAAGGGGTGGAAATGTTCACTAATAATTATTGCATTAGACGCCAACTTTTGGAGAGCCTTGCACTCACATCCCATTAGTATCCTTGCCCACTTTCAAAATGTTTCAAAAATCAGGAGTTCATGATTTCAGATTGGAAAAAAATTGAAGTTAATTATTTTAAAATAAAGGGTAACAAATACTCATTCTTTTAAACCATGAAGACAAAAAAATTCTGCATTTGAAAATTTCAAAGGCAAAATTTTTGCGATCAAAAACTTACGAAAATAGAAACCTTTCGTGTGAACTGCCTTGAAGTACTGGATGTGGGTAAAGCCCACTCCCTCTTTTAAATCTGTTTTTGAAACAATTCTGTTAGCAAACTACTACACATTAGCATTTCTCTTGTAAAAAGCACAAAATGTAGCATATTTCTAATTGATAAAATGTCCTATGTTTCACTGCACTCCATGTGATTATTTGGTGTGCAAAAAATAAAGACATAAGAATCAATATCATGTACTTCAATGTAGCAAGATAAGTTTTAATTGTAATAATAGTGTCAATTGTTATTTTTGTAATGTTATTCATTTTACATGTTATATATTTAAACATTGTCCGTGTGGTTAGCCTAGTGGCTATGCACTTCACAACCATATGCCTGGAAAAGGAATGCCCTAGGTTTGATTCCCGTCGATGACGTGAGGAGCTTAGGGATCTTCCTTAGCCACAGCCAAGTTAGCCAGTCTTGGGCATGGGGTCAGCAGGGTTTTCCCCTCCTAGTTTATCTGCTGGAGTTTTCATCCCGCAAGCAGGCAAACTGGCCCCATGAACACACATGGATACAGTCACGAATATCGCCCTTAGGGGATGCAGCAGAGAAGTGGCGAACCAGCTGCATTAATACACCAGTAACCCCTCAGCAGGAGTGGACTCAACCCATCCTAGATGGACGAGGACAGGATAGGATTCAAACATTTAGCAATTATTAACATAATAAAACATACTTGTATGCCAGTATTAGTAAGCCAAACTACATTGTGGCCTATCAGATTTTAGAGAAGTCTCTGACTACCGTTTTAGCCATTCCTAATCTTCTGATGTCTGAATAGCAATTCTTCACATTAATAATGGATCCCAGGTACTCAAAACTTTTTGACTTCCTCAATTCATTCTCCATTAAGATACACTTGTTTCTCAAGAGCTTCCTTGCTTGTATTTCCTCTGTTATTACTGATCATGTTAACTTTATTAAGAATTTGTACTAGTTCTTCCGTGTCATTACAGAGGTATTATCAGCATACCCCAGATTACTGATCGATCTACCACCTATCCTAATTCCTGCCTTGAGCTCATCCAATGCTTCATGCATGATGTCCTCAGCATATATGCTAAACAAATAAGTAAACAACATTGCCTAACTCATTTTCCAACCTGAAGAGCCGATAAGTCAATCCAACTCCTGTTCTTACTCCATGTTATCAGAGGAGGAAAATAATCATGTGTGTGTGTGGGGGGGGGGGGGGGACGCAGTTATAAATGCTTTATGTGAATCAGAACCAAAAAGGATTCTAACATACTGAAGAACATTGTTATGAGCTAAAAGTCAGATAATCCCAAAAATGAGTTCTTCTGAACATAACTTTTTCAAGTCTCCAAAGAAGTAAAGTGGCAATTTCAAAAGGGAGTAACTGCTGTGCTTATACACTGCTTGGAAAGAAGTCAATGGACACCATATAGTGAGTCATTTTATATACATTTACACACACACACACACACACACACACACACACACACACACACACACACACACACACACACACACACACACACACACACACACACACACACACACACACAAATTAAGTAGCTTATTAGAATCTCAACTAACATTATTCAGACTGCTGAAATAATCTTATATCTTGAAAATATTTGTATTTAGAGTCAGTTAATTAAAAATTACTATTAGGCTTTCAATATGTCTTATTTATGTGATCCCTCCTCCCTTCATACGTGAATTGCATACGAATGATTACTTGATACCAACTTGTTTTTAAATGAAAATTAATTAAGAATTATAGACACGTAAACACAAGATTATTTTAATATTTGCCAAATATTTCAGTCTGAAAATAACAGACTATCTTCAGTGGCTACATAGGAACAGTTTTTAACAAGGTGGAATACCAACAATTGATCATTCAGAAGTAGAACAAGCCACGTGATGTTACATTGTTGCTAAGCATTACAGAGAGGAAAAATTTCATCAGAGTGATGATTAAATTATAGGTATTAATTCACAATTTCATATAATAATCTTAATTTATAAATAACATTAGACCAGTGGTATAGCCCTGAGTTTGCAGTCCCTCTCAATACACACCAAAAAATACTACAAAAAGTCAAAACGATGTATAGGGAAAGAAATGAAAACACTGTTTATTTTTGAAATAAAACTTTAATTTCAACAATTTAAAATGTTATTTTTCTTTCTTTTCTGTTAGCAAAATCATCAATGACATTTTCAAAATCTATTTCATAGTAATGTAGGTAATTCATAATCAATTTTAAGTTAGAAAAACTCCTCTCACAACTAGCAACACTCACAGCAATTGTGAAGAAAATTCGCAGTAGTATTACAATATTTGGAAATGAGTTCTCGAGACTGCATTTTAGAATTAACTGCAAAAGTTCAAAAAAGAGGTTGAAAGTGCTGCCCGGGGCAGACCACCCCCTCCGCTCATCCCTAGCTATGCCTCTGCATTAGGCTAATGTAGGACTTTTAATTCCTAAGTTTTCTCCCTAAGATTTATTTTCCCAGGCTTATGTATTTGGTATTTCACTATTACATAAATTAAAATTAAGTTTTCATTTTATACATTTTATTAACGTGTGTGTGTAACAACACATAATAAAATTGTATATTAAAAAGATCAGTGACCCTTCTCACTCACACAGACACATTCAAAACCTTAAAACATTGGATCTTCTGACAATACATACAAAATATCTGCAAAGGCAGAAATTAACATATTTTAGTTTTGGGAAGAGATAGAAGTAAGAGGGAGCCAAATCTGGGGAATAGGGTGGATGTTCCAACAATTCATAGTGCAGATCCCTTAATTTTCCCATTGCAAAAACAACTTTGTGGCAGGTGCATTGTCCTGATGAAAAATGATTTTTTTCTTCGGCAAACGGGTCTTTTATCAGGAATTTTATCATCTAGTCTGTTAAAAGATTAGAATAATATTCCCCAGTTATTGTTTTACACTTTTCAATATAATTAATAAACAAAATTTCTTCAGTATCCCAAAACATCGATGCCATGACCTTTTCCTGCTGATGGAACAGACTTTGCCTTCTTTGACTATTAAATTATTTAAGGAATTTACAATGTATACTGGAATATTAATTAAAAGAAACTTTAATAAATACTTCCTATATTTTGGCAATGTCACATTGCCATCTTCAATGGGAACATATAACTATGTCATGTGCATACAGGCACTGCAAAAAGCAAATGAGGCAGAAGAGAGAAACTACTGTTGTTCCTAGAGTCCTAATGGTGCCCCCTAGCAGGCTATATTGGGTTGTCATGGCTGTTGGGCTGATGTTCTCGTAATGCAAGAGTCCCAAATTTGGGGCAGTCTCATGCACCCAAATTTGTTGAGGTTTGGAAAGTTTTTTAGAGCTGAGGCTGATTCTATGAACAATCTTCGTATTTAAACTTGCTGCTGTTAGATTCTGAATAAAGGAATCTTGCAAAGAAATCATTCGTTCAGGGTCTAACATACTAAACTACACAAACAAAGAGAAATACCTGCACATCAGCTGAAATTAAAGTGAAACTTCTTCACATATGTATAAAATTTCATTTTTATTTTATGTACCATGTATTTTAATCTATTGTGATCATACCAAAATCGAATTAGAGATTGTCTTAAAAGAGGAATTTGTTAATATTATTTAAGCCTCACTTTAGCTGTATAGAATGATTGTGAGTCACTAGATAGATATTAAGTAACAATTCATAGAAGGTATACAACTACACGTGTACAGCGTAACGGCAGAGGCAGTAGCTTACGTGGAAAGTATGTCGACACGAATTGCGTGAATACAACAGTATAACAGCAAAGGGGGACTCCAAAAAAGGGGGTGCTCGAATGAAGAATATAAGGGAATGAGCACCATATCAGCTCTGTCTTGTCTTATCGTTTTTCCTGGTTTGGAAGTTAGCCGGTGGTTCGAGTCAGGGGGATGAAGCATCAGTGCTACGATGTCAGACGGCGAGCTTTCCTGAGAATGTTGTAGGATTCCACACAGAGCTGAAGGTGAAATTTTCGAGCCCTCACTGAAGAGTCCCGTCGAGAGAAATAGAGGTTTCCTGAAACGCAAAGAATCGAGTCTGTGATCAGCAGTAATTATGATGATAGCGTAGCCCCTACGCTGGCGTAAAGGACAGCAAATAGACAAGAGGTAACGATACGTACACGTGGTGCTGAAGGACGTTGGCAAAGGTTCGGTAAAGTAGAATTACTCTACTTTGTATTTAGAATTCCTTAGAAGAGAGAAAATTACTTGTGAAACTAATTTTCTCAAGTTAATTTTCAAGAGTTAGCCTCCTTTTGAGAATAAGAAGAATTGTTTAGAAGAGGTCTTTTGTGTTGCATGTGATTGATTTGGCATAACGAGATTAGGACTGTAGACTTATAGTAACTGAATATCATTAGAATGTTAGTTATATTATCTTATGAATAGCTTGCAGAAGGGAATTTTAACATAACACCCTATCATTTGCTATCTATCCCAATTATCAGTCACTGTGTCTTACATGCTTTATAACCTTTGATTTAAATTTAAAGTGTGTTGATCTTTTAACTCGAGTTTCCTTATTTAGTATTGAGATAAATTGAAAGCCTGAATTTCTTTAGTGAATTTTGCCTTGTATATTCCAATAAACATGATTTATTTGCCTATATCCGAGTCATGCCTGATTCCGAATTACCACTTATAAAAGCAGAACCTCTTTTGGCGGGAAGGAATTAGAAAATGTATATAATCATAGAAGATGATGTAATTATGTAATTGTAATTAATAATGATGTAATTTTTTTTCATGTAGTATTATCATATCCTGTACACCCCTTGAGGGTACATGGCAGGAATTTGATGATGATGATATAATCATAGATTTAGGTCACCACAGTCTGAATCTATACAGCCATATTAAAGTAAAATATAGTGTAAGAAACCCTCAGAATCGAGTATTGTCTCCCTGAGTAAGAATCTTTTCTGCTATAGGATACTGGCTGGCGCAGCATAATATAAATTTGCTAGTATCTGAAAAGGAAACAATCCTAGATGTAAGTATATTAGGCCCGATATCTGAAGAAGTAAAATAGCGATTGAAAGAAAGAGAAGATATAATATAAGCATATCCACAACATAACACTGTGGTGTATTTATGTGGCTTTCTTCCAACGTATTCTGTGGCGGGTATCCAGAGCATGGTCTGCAAGCCCACAGTGGCTGTACTTGTGAAACCAAATGTAGTCTTTATGTTCCGAAATCCTGACATTTGTTGTCCTGCCTGTTTTGCCAAAGTTGGACAGTTTACAGCTGCAAGGGACCTGGTATACCCCAGGGAGGTCTAGGGGAAGTGGTTGTTGGTCTTTGGTGGAGCAGAAAAGGGATGCCAATTTTTTATATGGTTTGTAACAAGAAGTTAGGTAATTTTATTTTTTTAAGATTTTGGTTATTTTTTCCAAGGTGCCGGGGATACAGGGAATGGGGATGGATTTAGTGTAATCTTTGTTTTGAAGGGGAAGGGGAGGGGGTGTTATCTGATTTTAATATTTTTTGGGGGTTGTAGCCATTGGCTAAGAAAGTATTAAGGATGTGGTTTAGTTCAGTGGTTAGGGCACTGTCATCTGAACAGATTAATTTTCCCTGTTATATAGTGTTTTTATAACCCCATATTGTTGTGAGGGGAATTGCTGGTGAATGTATCTGTCTGTATGGATAGGTTTTCTGTAAACAGAGAATACCAAGGATCCATCAGGCTGGCGAGTGATTAGTGTCTAGGAAAGAGAGACTTGGTTTCCTCTTTTTCCAAGGTGAACTGGATTCTGGGGTGTTGGTTGTTTAAGTGGGTTAAGAAGGAGTGGAGTGTACCTCAGCCATGTCGCCAAATAGCGAACACATCATCAACACAGCGAAGCCAAACAGTGGGGTTTTGTGGGGCAGAGTGTAAGGCTTTCTCTTCAAAAGTCTCCATAAAGAAGTTGGCTAGGGGTGGGAAGAGTGGTGAACCCATGGCTGTCCCCTCTATCTGTTTGTAGAATTTTCTTTGCCAAACAAAAGAACCTGAGTTCATTGTGAACTGAAATAGAGCTGAGTTATCGGGAGGAAATTTGGCTTGGATGTGCTCTAAGGTTTCCTTGAGTGGGACATTTGTGAATAGGGAGGAGATGTCAAAACTGACCATTATGTCAGTATGTTGGAGTGAGAGGTTTTCTATACTGGTTTTGAAGTGGGCCGAGTTTTTTTGTGTGAAGCACACAAGACGCCGTAGAGAATCATCCTAAGGTTGTGGTAATTTCCAGGCTCTCATTTTTGTAATTATAACATGTTCCTTCTATGTCGCATCTACTCACAAGTAGAGAAATATTTTTCTTTTCCTTATTGTAAGTTTAGTCTGCAAGCATATTGGCATGTAATCAGATTCTGCATAACTATACAGACCGAGACACGTGCATGGAAAGCTACTGTACTGTTGTCGGTAACTTGACACAAAGGCAATAGGGATCGCAGTTGGGAGAGATTGATGCTATTTAATTTTGTGTCAGTATTATTCTTACTAACTGTAACAATTTTCCTTCTTTATTATTTTGAATTCAAATTATGATTGTTAATTGTTTCCCTTCCTTCAACTCTTTGGTTCAGTATCCTGATATCTTTGTGGCAGTTAAGACGTGTTAAATCCGAAATTATTTTTAAAGTTTTCAGTGCCCTTGTCATCAGAGTAGAGGTAATACTGTTTTATTGTTTTGCTTTTAAAAAGCTATAAATTGTGTAAATTACTCCGATAATTCATGCGTGTTTTAAATTACTAATTAATTTTTAAAACATGAATGACAGTAGAAAGCGACTTAGTGGTAGTGAATATAAGAAGAGGAAAAAAGAAAAAGAAAAGGAAGCAAAAATTAATGGTGTAGTATCAAAGACAAGAAAACTGGACAGTTTTTTTTGCATCAGTATCTGCTAATAGTAATCGTTGGAAATTTGGAAAAATAATAAGAAGTGGTTGAGGAGACGGAAATTGAATGTTTCAAATGACATGCCTACAACAAATCACAGCAATTTAGCAGCACAGGTGATAGTGAGTAATGACACAGCTGAGTGGATTCTAAATAACGTAACATGCGAGTATATCGCAGTTAAAGGGTCCACAAACTTTGGACAGTGATCTTTCAAAACCACAAAGAGTTTATCCTGAAAAGTAAGACATGTTTCTAAAAAAACTCATTGAGAGGAATCTGATTACTGGCAAAAAAATAATAAGATTTTCTCGTTTACTCTCCTAGTACCGGAAAGATTTTCTGTGCTTCTTGTCGCCTTTTTGGTGGAGGGAGAGCTAACAATAGTCATTTTATAAGAAATGATCCTGATAATTGGACCACATGTTTATTAAGATAAATAAAAAACAAATCCCACAAGTTTCGTAAGTCATTTGAGTTACATCTTCAGGAGTCAAAGGTAACTAAAAGTTTAAACACAAGAAATGAGAAATTAGCTCAAAATAGTTCATTCTATGCAGTTGTGGCCTTCTAACTATTCATTAAATTAAATATTCGAATGCAGATTCAGTACAACGTTCTAAGTTTGAACGATGCTGGATGCTCTCACATTCTGTTGTTCACGTTCACATTGTCCGAGGTCTGACTTGGGTATATTTTTTTATCAATGCTGACCAAACTTGGTGTAGAATTAGGCCCCGGTTTTTGTTGCATTGCATTGGAATTCTAAGCATGTTTGCAGCTTCTTTAAATTTTCTTATGTAACAATTTTTTTCAATGTAAGACATGTTTGTTTTTTGTCAGAGTACATTATGGCCGGTGGAAGTTGTATGGTGTCTGGCCTACGTAGCAGATGCCACAGGAACAATGAATTTTATAAACACCTGTTCCTGGCCATATGATGAAAATATGGTCTACATAGCATAGCCAAATTTTCGGCTTTTTATAATGCCTGTCGGAGTCTTCGTGAGGGATGGAAGGAAATAATTTCAATTTTGTCCGAAATTGAAAATGACGCCACCCAGAAGAAAGTTATGCGATGTGAAGCAAGTGGGATTCTACAGCACATTCAGTCACTGGAGGTTGGGATCATGACCTGTCTATGGGGTGATATTCTCGCAAGGATGAATGCCACAAGCAAGAAATTACAAAGTATAAATGTTGATATAGGAACTGTGTGTGAACTGTATGGGTCCCTCAAAGAATATTTCAAAGAACTAGAGTTACTCTATGAATCCTATGAAGAACAGGGCAAGAAACTTAGTGGAGTTGAATTGTATGAGGAAGAAAGAGCCCACCAGGTTTTTTTTGATGACAGCGCAGATGAAAGTAACGAAAATGAAGACGAGTACAATCCATCAGTCAGTTTCAAAACTGATACTTATGACACAATTTTGCACAGTCTCTCATTTGAAATGAAAAGTGTTGTATGAAAACCTCTCAAAGGAGTTCCAGTTTCTCACAACAATGCATGTGATATGTGAAAAGAACGTCATAAAAGGGGGGAAAAAAACTTCACGAACAGTTTTCGACTGATATTGAACGTGAATTTGTAAACGAATGTCTGCACTTCAGAGCAGTCAACCTGCAATCCTGCTGCCATACATTCCACAACCTGCAATCAAGTGGCCTAGAAATAAATACATTCCTACAACTTTCACAGAAAATTTGACAGGAAGCCATACAGTGTATATATCCCAATCTGGAGACTGCTTACGATTTTTCTGTGTAAGATGGCAACAAATACAGGGTGTTCGGGATAAATTTGACATATTTATAATTAATTATATTTTTCCGTAAGTTACATGTATTAACACACACTTCTCTTCATTTAAAAGTTTGGACCCTTCTTCATTCATATACAAGATGTCAGAAAGGATGGATAGCTGGAACCCACCTGAATCATGGAAGAGAATAACTTGTATCATGATGATTCGTGCCCGCCATCAAAATAAGGATATTACGACTGCTGCCCAATGCTCCCTGAATACAGTAAAAACAATCAGGCATGAACTAGAGACTTGCAATGGTGACTACGAGGATGTAGCAAGAAGAAAGATCCCTAGCAGACGATCTGATTGCGTTCGTACAGCAGAATTCCTCGCAAATCTGCAGGAACAGGTGTTGAAGAACCCTGGCATTGGAATTCGGGCTTTGTTCGTGGAGTTGCTAACTGTAGTCAAGCCCTGGATAACAAGGGTAGCCAATGGTAGGCCGTATGTATGGCAGCAGGATTCGGCCCCTTGCCACACCTCTGGGAAAAGTCAAAAATGGTTGTCTGAAAATTTCTACGACTTCACCAGTCCAAATGTTTGGCCTCCAAACTCCCCAGACCTTAACCCCATGGATTATTTTGTATGGGGCGCAGTTGAAAAAGACACCAATCGCACTTCCAGTAATACAAAAGCCCAGTTAATGGATAAAATTAAAACAGTTTTTGCGGCCCTTCCCAGGGAGACTGTAGCATTAGCTTGTTCGAGGTTCCGAAGCAGAATTGAAGCTGTGATCGATGCTAATGGTGGTTATTTTGAGTAAATCTTGTTGATAGTATTGTAATTAACTCTGCCTGTAATGTTTTTTTGTCAATTCATTAAATTTAATAGATACAAAGAAGATTTTCTTTTTCCTTACGAAACTGTCAAATTTATCCCGAACACCCTGTAGGTCAGCTGAATGATCGTTTTCTGCCCTCAAAAGGTTGAAGGATATTCTAGGACATTTTGGGCGAGTCATAATATATTTATATTACCAATTTACAATATAAATAGGTTATGCATGTAAATCAACATGTTCAAAAAATATGAGGGTCGGCACTTTCTGCAGACCTAGGGGCGGGAAATACCTAAGTATGCCACTGAACACGCCCCTCCTCTCCTATCCATCTTCTAAAAATACTATACCCTTTACACTTGATACCAATTAGTTTGTGTGATTTTGACAGCCAGGTCTCACTAATGCCTAGGTGAGAATATGAGCGTAAAAGCGATAATCTTTGTCGCTTTTACACTCATATTCTCACTGTTCCTCCAATTATAATTTAGTTTCCCTTACTCTGTGTTAGGTCCGTCTGGACAATTCATCGCAAGAAAATTTTAAAAATCCTATTTCATGTCATTGAAAAAAAAAGAAATATTTTATTCTGCATAAAGTAATTAATATCCTTTCTTACTACAGGCTCTGCAGATGGAATATTAATTATTACAAAACTTGGATAGGATGGTTAGAGAGAAAGAGCACCATATTTAATAGATCATGGAAAATTATGGAGACAACTACTGTGTTAGAGCAAAACTTTAGTTTAATATAAACCAAAATTAACACAACGTTTCGACCTTCATATCATCATCTGGAGCATAGACATATATACAGAGAAATAAGCTGCACTACAATCTACATGGTTTGCCAAAGTTACTGACCAACCTTAAACACATTCCTTAGCCACCTGAATAAACAAATGAACGCATACAATTTACTATCAAAACTGAAAATCAGAACTCGATCCCGTTCCAGGATATATTGGTCCCTCAGGCAGTCAATCCTTCATGGTTTACTACAAACTGACACATACTGGCCAATATATACTTGCTAACTCATATCACCACCCCTTGCAAAAATTTAGTCATTAACACCCTTAAAAACAGAGATATAACAATTTGCTCTAATCAACAAGATCTTAAACAAGAATTAAACGATTATTAGCAACATATTTATAAATAATGGCTATAATAAAAATACTATTAATAAAGTTATTCATAAAATTTCATCAAAAAAGAATATAGATTACAGTAAAACTATAGCCATCCCATACATTAAAGGGTTATCAGAAAAAATCAATAGAATCCTACACCACTATAATCTTAATGCAACTTTTAGACCACATATAAAATTAAAAAAAATATTCAACTTCTCAAAGGATCCTCTCCTCCCATTGGCACATCCTGGAGTTTATTGTATCTACTGCACCTGTAACTTACCTTATATTGGTGAAACTGGACGTACAATCCCTATACGTAAAAAAGAACACAAAAGACACATTAAATACACAATTTTGGTGAAGCAGGCCTCTCAGATCATGCTCTCAACACCCTACACCAAATTGATTGGAAAAGTACCTGCTCTTTACATCATACATAAACCTGGTATGAACGAAAATTTAAAGAAGCCTATGAAATTCTGATTAACCATCCTAATCTCAACAATAATGGTGGCATAAAATTTCCAAGAATTTGGATGTTACATATTCAGCCTACTTAGTTTCCAGCATACTTTAGGACTTTAAGCAATTTTCAGCTTATATTGGAAATTATTCCATACCAATTGGTTGGAATTTATATGTATACTTACATAGTTTTTCTATATATATATATATATATATATATATATAAACATGTTGCTCTCGAGCCGAATTTAATTCTGTAACCTAATAGAAATACGACTCTAGCATTGATGTAGTAAAGGTTTTTTCCCCCCACCAGAGGTCAGGCCAATAATTGTCATAACCGTTGGTCAGTAACTTTAGCAAACCATGTAGATTGCAGTACAGCTTGTTTCTCTGTATATATCCCAGATGATGACCTTGATATGAAGGTCGAAACGTCGAGTGTTCATTTTGGTTTATATTAAACTAAAGTTTTGCTCTAACACAGTAGTTGTCTCCATAATTTTCCATGATGTATTCTGATCACTGTTTAAGTATAAAAGAAAGGAGCACCACATTTAAAGAACATTTAGGGATAATAGTTATATCCAACTAATATTTATAGTTAACTGTTTACATATTCCTTTATTTCTGTTAATTATTCTATTAATAGTTAGAATAGTTAGGGAGAAAGGGCAGAATATTTATTCTTCTAACCCTTCACCATTTTTCTATTCTGCGCATTTAGATATTCTTCCAAGTGTGATATATTTTTTATCTGAACTAATTCAGGTGACATGTTTCAGTTATTAAATACAGATGTTTTTTTTTTATAATCATTGCACTTTTCCTGCATAGTTAAGACATCTTGCATGCGGCTATCATTTGCAGAGCTAGTTTAAGATCATAGGTGCAATTCTGAGTAATTATATAAAAGAAAATGATAATAAAATTACATAAATGCTATCATAATGATGTAAATCAGCATAAGTAAATTGCCATCTCCAACTTCAATACATTTTCCTCCAATACTATTATTTTATGGCACTAAGAAATTTTAAATTTTATATTTAGTCTTTTTTACTGAAAAAAATTATATAGATGAATGCACCCAAATGAAATATGTAATTAATTATGTCTCTTGTTGTGAACCATTCAAAAGTAAACTGTAATAAGAAATATCACGTTGTTAACAACCAACTAACATCCTCAGCTATGCAGCCAATATAGTATTAATTAGATACTATTTAATTAATAACAGAGTGATCTTTAGCCATGGTGCAACAACACTTTGACAAACTATGCCAAGCTGCAAAATATTTGGATTGACAGTTAAATGAAATAAAACTAAAATACTCACAAATATATTACAAAGTTCCATCATTACAGAACTCAACCAACCTTTAGAAAAAGTAGAAGATTTCCAATACTTAAGCTGAAACATAAATGCCCCTCATTACCTTGGAAACGAAAATTAGGTTTTACAACGCAACCTCTCAGGCTATCTTCTTATATCGTGGAGTTCCATCCAAAAAGCAATAAAAACCATTAATAGCTTTAATACAACCTGGTCAAGACTGTTACTTGGTTAGCATCATATTCGTAATTCCACTATTTTAGAAGAGGTAAACCAAAAACCCTTGATTGACCAACGCAGACATCAACTGAGACATCCTTCTTCTCCATAATTTAACATCTTAGTTATATATGCCCCTCAAATGGACAAAGACAGAGAGGACAACCAACTAAACAATTCTGGCAGTATATTAACCACCTTATCAGCACAGATACGCTTTCTCTCTCCATGAGAAATAACTCAACTGGCTCAAAACAGAGATGCATGGAAAGCTACATATAATAATTAACTCTTTCTTATTCCTATTTATTTAGTTCATTTCCATATTTAAACTATAAATAAACCATGATGATCAACAATTGACTAGTCCCCTACCAATGAGCTGTAGATTCGAAACTCACAATAGGCATGGATGTTTGTAATTGTTATTAGGCGAGAGAAGAAATTCTTCATCTGAAAATACTAGAATTGGAGGAAAAGGTAAAGATGTATTGCAGCTGGAGATGGCAATTTAGCTTAGGTCAATTTATTATGATAGCATTTACGTAATTTTATTATCATTTTCTTTAATACACTTACTCAAAAGTGCACCTATGCTCTCCAACTAACTCTGTAAACGATAACAGCATACAACATATCTTTCCAATGTAGGAAAAGTGGAGTCATTTTCAAAATACACTTGTATTCAATAAGTGAAACACCTCATCGTCTGAATTAATTTAGATAAAATGTGTATATATACAGTAAGACCCTGTCTAACGCTGATTCAACATAACACATTTTTCCCCAAAAACCCTAAAAAGTGCTAAATTTACGCTGTATTTCCCTTGATTCGTATATAATACAATTATTCCCAAACCCAAACCAACCAGCGAAAGGTCAGAATTCGTTGTAGCGATGTAATTCCCATAAACCCCAAATCTATGTTTGTCCCATGCATTTGTTTTCCCCGTACATAGTGTAGTTGTACATTGGCAGTGAAACAGTGGCCACGCTATCAATATGATTTGAAGCGCTGCGTAAAATGCTATTTATAAGCTGTAATCATCGGTATTACAGCGCAAGAAATCAACAAAAAATCTATTTGTTGATTAAAAATTAATCATTACTATCATTTTTTAAATAATTCAAAATGAGTGGGTGTAAAGATGATAAAACAAAATTGATATGAAAAAGCATTTCGCTCAACATTAAAATGCAGGTGCTGAGGCTATTAAAAAAAAAGGAATGTCAAATCAACATCGGAGTTGCTTTAAATTTGTCTACTTCTACTATATGATCGATTTAAAAAAAAAAAAAAAAGGACAAAATTAAGTGTTCAGCAACTATAACATCTTCTGCAATAAAGGTAACCTGATCCAGAAGCAACGTTTTAAATTAAATTGAGAAACATCTTCACATTTGGATTGATGTTGAAACAGAACACAATATGCCATTAAGTCAGGCAATAATCATGAAAAGGCCAGAAGTATTTTTAATCACATTCAGAAACAAAGAGAGGATACAAGCGAAAACTTTGTAGCTAGCAGAGGTTGGTTCGATAGATTTAAAAAAAGAAGCAACATCCGACAATTGCTTAACGAGAGAAAAAGAAAACAACAAATGACAACACTAGACGACTTCACTAAAAAATCAAGAATTTCAAAAGAGCCAGAATCTTCCACAGCACAAAAATAAACTTTGTATTTCTGTGTACATGTGTCACATATGTTTTGCAAGTTAATATAAAAATAACTTAAAAGAGAAGTAAAACTTGTTTATTCTTGGTCGCGTGTTCCCCTATCCCTATTTATTGTGTGTTAAAATGACCCCATCTAATGCTGTTTTGTTTAATGCTTTGTCTTCTAGGAATGCATCCTGGACATTAATCAGGGTATTACTGTGTGTGCATGCATGTATCACATCTAGATGGGTGTCTAAGTGCACAGAAAAACAGTGAATGGTTTGCAAAATAAATATTCTTAAATATGGTGCCCTTTCTCCCTAAACCACCCTATTCCAATTTTGTAAATATTAATATTTCATCAGCAGAATCTGTAGGTATCTAAGTAAGAAAGAATATTTACAACTAATTAGGAAACTCACCAATCAATAAAATATTACTTCCACTGTATAAGAATAATAATATTATGCAAATCTAATAAATATATAAAAAACTATTTTGTGAAATTTATCTCGCACTGCAATTACTTTTCATATATCAGCATTAATGCATATCATTTCAATTTTCTAGCGAATAACATTTTCAGCCGATTTTTTCCGCGATCAATTTTCCGTGAACCGTTAGGTCTCATACCATTTATTATTTTTTCAAGACTCCTGATACCAAATGCATTCAGGTGTAGGCTGTCCCCTCTTATACAAATCTAATCTTTCCACAAACTCCCTCCACACATCTATTCCTTCTACACAGCTTAAACATTGAATAATTTGCCACCTTCTTCTTAATTCATTTTTTATCATATCAAGGTAATGTACTTTCTATTTTCACTTTCTCACTCTTCACTCTCTCTCCTCTTCCAACAACCCTTTTTATGTCCTCTCTCAAATTGAACTTATCACAAGCCGAGCTAAGTTGTTAGTACCTACTACAATTACGATTTCGTTTTTTTTTCTTTTCTGGTTTTGAATTGCATGTGTTATATTTTTAATTTTAGCTCCTGGAAAACTTGATGCTATAGCCCGCTCATCAATATGTTTAATGATAGTCACTATACCAAATAACATCCTTTTTTACAAACGTTACTTACCTGATTCCATGCTTTGTTGTTTCTGCTATATATATACATATATAGCAAAAATTGGGGGTCGTCTTATACACGGGGAGTAACTGGTTGAGAGACCTGTGGTTGTTATGGAAAACTGCTGTTACCTCGACTCCGCGAACAGGCTTCTGCCAATCACTAGCCCTTGTTAACTCTGTTGAATGACATCATTAACGGCTGATTCTGAATAAACCAATCAGAACTCTGAAAGCATTCATACGTCTGGAACTCGTTGGTGGGGTAAGTTAATGCATTAACAATATTTTGAGCACTAGCACATAAAAATGTTCAAAAATAAAAATCGATTGTCATATTCTTCAAAATTCAAGTTAAAAGCCATCAATTACACAAAAGAACATGGAAATAAAGCTTCAGAGAAACAGTGGAGAAAAAAAACAGGAAGAACAGCAACTCAAGAAAAGAAGAGGGCCTAGAGGAAAACCAGCAAAATGGCCAAACTCGGAGCAGAGGCTTAAGACTTGGATTATGGAGCAGCACCAGAGTGGGATATGTGTGTCAATCAAGCTTATTCAATATGAGGCAAAAAGGTTTGCAAGAGAAATGAACATTGTCGATTTCACAGGAGAGGCAAAATGGTGCTTCAACTTCATGAGAAAGGTTGGCCATGAAAACATGAACTAAGTTAGCCCAGAAAATGCCACCAGCTTATGAGGATAAAATCCAATGATTTTACTCTTATGTCATAAAACTTCGGAAAAAATATGCTTTTGGACTAAGTCAGATTGGAAATATGGATGAGGTGCCTCTCAATTTTGATGTGCCTTCCAACAGAACTGTTGATATGAAAGGGGTCAAAACAGTGGGCATGAAAAGACACACTATACTGCTGTCCTTTCATGCTGTGCAGATGGTACCAAACTGTCTCCTATGCTCATTTTTAAGAGCATAGGAGACAGTTTAGTCTCCTATTCATACCACCTGCTGTTCTTGCTCAAGTTCATGAGAATGGCTGAATGAATGAAGAGATCGTGGCTATTTGGTTTACAAAGATTTGGTCCAGAAGACCTGGAGGGCTTTGCTCGTGTTTGATCAGTTCCGAGCACAGTTATTACAGAAAAGACAAAAAAAGGCTGTAGCGGATTTACAAACACAGCTAGCAGTTATTCCTGGTATACTTACAGGTCAGCTACAGCCACTAGATATTTCTATCAACAAGCCCTTCAAAGCTCTGATGAAAGAAGAATGGAATAAATGGATGCAAAAAGCGGTAATAACTTGACACCGATAGGAAGAGTGAAAAAAACCAACCATTACTGAAGTATGCAAATAGGTAAAAAAATCATGGAATGGAGTCAAGCAAGAGGTCGTTGTGAAGTCCTTCAAGAAATGTGGAATCAGCAATGCCATGGATGGAACTAAGAATGATCTCAAATATATAAATAGTGACTGAGAAGACAGCAGTGAAGCAGTAGAGGTTGAAGAAAGTGATGCATAATTTCTTAGTATGTATCTTAAACATATTACCTAATTACTAAATATACTTCGAATATTAAAAAAAATGTCAAATGCGTTCTGTTTTATGTTTAAAATATTGATTTTGGGCTCGAAAAAGTATGGTATATATATATATAAAGTTACATATATTCCTGTTCTAGGCATAAACTATTTCAACTTTCCTGATTATGCAACATTCAATCTTGATTTATTCCTAGAAGAAAGATTTTTCTAAACTATTTTTATAACTGGAAGGTAAAACACATTTTCTTTTTTGCTCTAAGTTGCCTTCATCATCTAACAGTTTCCTAAGGGATATTTCAGGTATTACTGTAGTATCCTTTTGATAGTAATATTTCTTTATTCTATCTGGATGTGTAGTAATGAATTTATCAGGATGTTTGATGTCAACAAATTTATAAGTTGCAAGAGATAATCTCTCTCTCTAGAACTCTATCACCCCTGATAGAGTTCTAGACCTAAGATGCATCTTTTTCCTTTATCTCCATAGTCTTGTATTAAGACAAATCCGTGAATCCTAAGTTGTGTTTCTTTCTGAACTTGTTTAATGTTAATCCACACTTTTTAGACAAAACTTCACTTTCTTGTTTTATTACTCCCTAAGATGCATTAAACTTCTGTACCATATCCTTTAAAAATTAGTCAATGTCTTGATACCCCCAATGTCGATCAAGAGACAATAACATCTGAAGGAAAAAGAGATCAACACCATACAATTCAAACATGGATTTTTCTCTGATACTATTGTGCATAGCAGATTGAAGAGAGAATAAAGCTGTAGGAAGGAGCAACTTCCAATCCTCTGCCTCAGAATCAGACTTGAGACAACTCATTTCAATGATTTGTTCATTGTCTCACAAAGTCCACTGCATTGAAGTCAGTATGCAGTTGTGAATATTTTCTTTGATATTCAAGACTTTACACATACTTGTAGAAGTAATTCCAATGTGAATGGAATTATCAGTCAAAAATGACTCAGGACAATCATACAAATAATGTTAGAAACAAAACATCCAGCCAAAATATCTTCGTTTTGGTCACACAGCAGGAATGCTTCAGGCAAGCAAGATAACACATCGACAACAACAAAAATATATCTGTGTCCTTGATCAGTTGTGTTGAGTGAACCACAGTATAAGCAGAAATGTAATGAAATGGTCTAACTAGTGAAAAGGTGCCTTCCCTCTGAATGGATTTCTCAGCTAACAAGTATGACAAGATTTCACATAATTCACATAGTCTTTCTATGTCCAAGGTGACTGCCAAGGAGGAAGCATAATACTAATTTAATATCCAAGATACCATCTTCGATGGAATCACTAGTTAATAGGTAAAATGTGGTGTCTCACTTTTACCTATTTTAGCAAAGTAATTTTGCTCATTTAGGGAAAAAACTTCCTGGTTTAAAAGGCAAATAATCCAATAGACACTCAGCATTTTAGATTGAAGTATAGATCTCTCTGCAAAATGGATTGTACTGCTGAAGTAGGCTCCTTTAATGGATTTGGTGATGAAAAAGTAACAGGATTGATATCCACATTTTTCTCAGTAGGATCAACATATTTTAATGATGGCACTAGAGAAAACAACAGTATTCTAAGCACCATCAATGTCATATTCCTGAACTTCCAAGGGCCATTTTATAATTTGCTGATTTTTTATTCTTTATATTAGTCAAGAATGAACGAGGCTTGTAGTTAGAATTTTTTTTTTTTTTTTTTTTTTTTATCTTCTGTCCATAAAGAAGATACCAGAGTTTCTGAGGTGCATAATCACCACACATCCTCTATTGTTAAGTAGTTCCTTTTGGAATCACCCAGTTTCCAACTTAGCTGGTTTCAAATAACCATCATCCTCTTGTTCCAGAATAGCTGCAATGCAGTTATGGGAAGCATCTGCAGAGATAAAAAAAAAAGTTGATTCAGCTTATGATGTATTAAGAATGGTGCATTTATCAGAGTGGTTTTCAGATGCTCAGTCCTTTTTTTTTTTTCTTTTCTTGTCACCCTTCTTTCTCAAGTTTGTGAACTAGACAAACAAAAAGAACAAGATGGCAAAAACCATCTATAAAAAAAAATTATGAGACCAA
Organism: Typopeltis vanoorti; assembly: GCF_054136105.1. Taxonomy (NCBI): domain Eukaryota; kingdom Metazoa; phylum Arthropoda; class Arachnida; order Uropygi; family Thelyphonidae; genus Typopeltis; species Typopeltis vanoorti. The sequence goes on from NC_143553.1 coordinate 38,032,164, forward strand.
CAAACTGACATACTTGTTTGATGGTGGAACACTTTTACTACCTTCATGTTCTCCTCATCAGGAAATATGCCTTCTGAAGAAATGCAGTGTCCTAGATATAGAACTCTTCTTGAAAAAAAATTCACGCTTTGATGGTTTTAGTTTAAGATTTGCTTCATGAAATTTCTTCAAGACTTTATTTAGTTTACAGTGTGAATCTATATCAGAAGAGTGAATAAACATATCATCTTGGGGAGAAAAAAAAAAATAACACCCTCATCTAATATATCTTTCAGTACCATATTCATTAAAGCTTGAAATGACTGGGTTTGAATTTCTCACACCTTATGGGGACATGTTAATTCAAATTTTGCCACTTAGTCGAGAAACTGTGTTCCCTCAACACAATTTGGCAATACCCACTATAACCAAATGAAAGCAATTCATTTATAGTACAGAAAGAAAAATCTATGGTCTCAGCAACTTTATTTACAGCCTCAAGGTCTAACACAAATCTAAGATCACCATTCAATTTTTCAAGAAGCAAAAATAGAGAATTCCAGCATCTATGCATGTCTGTAAAAGCAGCTTTAACTTCTCCGTATATTTTAAAGGAGTCTGATATTGCCTAATACATACAAGTTTTTCACAACTGTTGCAAGTTATACAAGAGATGTCTTCAACAAAGCAATCTTTATACTTCTCAAAAACATGAAGATGTTTGTAAACTACAGGTTTATCTCCACTGGATGAAAATCTTTCTAGCATTTTGTTCATAAGATCCTCACAGGGAATCATACTTACATGAGATCTGAAGAACCATTTCTTTGAAAGTTGATTCCACCAAGAGAAAGCATGCAAATTCATACTTACATGCATATCTAGGAAGTGATAAAAATTCTTCTCCCCAAAAATCACTTGAAAATATGCATTATTTGAGAAATCAAAAGTTCATGAGAAACACAAAGATTGAAATCTAGAAGGTAAATTGTAACAGATATGGCTTTCGTTAATATCTCTTGATTGAAAATTCCTTTTAATTTTACATTTTGGTCTAAATTTGGTTTGTATTAACTAAATTCAGAGGTTCAATGTCACATGAATTTAATGTGATCAAAGTAACAGGATGAAATCCTCTTATCAAGATGCGATAGCTTCTGTTTGGTACCTTGACATTCAAAAGTAGTTTCTCTTGAAAGCTTTTTTTTTTTTTAAATCAATTTTTGTACTAAATTCTTCTTTTAATGAATTCACAGTTCCTTATCAAAATGCTTCGTTACTGAATCTGAATCCTTACTTTTTAGGATTAGATGACGTCAACTAACCAATAATCTTTAACTGAAGAAGGATGCATGATTTGCAATGAATTCTCCTCACTTTGAGCCCTTTCAAAGTTTGCAATATTTCTTTTCCACATAAAATCTCCTAAGTTATGTTTTCAATCCATTTCCTGAATTGTAAAAATATAATTCTATCAACAAAATCTGTATGATTTTCATCAGACTTAGAACTGTATGCAAGACTAGTCAGTCTGTCATAGTTTCCTTATTAGTCTGAGTACAAGCATGAATTTTCCAAACATTGGGTCTTAAATCATTCATATTCATTTAGAAAATTTTTCTTAAATAAAGCATAACAAGGTAATTCTCTAGCTCTCTAAGTTTTGCACAAAAAAAAAAAAAAAAACGTCGTCTTTCCCTGAAAATTAGACAAAGGGGACAGGAAAGTAATCATTATTTTTAATAGGTCATTTTTAGCTGATTGTTTTTTCTTAAATAACACACAAATTATTAAATTTGATTTTTATTTAAATATTAGCATTACTTTTCTATTTAAAAAATCTGTTTTTTTAAAAAAAATTTTAGATTATTATTTTTTAATATGGTGGACTTTAAAGTTGAAGAGCACCATTTACGTCATTGTATGCTGTTTTTGTTTCACCAAGGAAAGAATGCTACCGAGGCTACCAAAATCATTTGCTCAACTTATGGAGACATATTGAAAGTTAACAAATGTCAGTGATGGTTTAGGAGATTTGCAGAAAAAAATTTTGATCTCTCTGATCGTCCTCAATCTGGAAGACCTCTTACTCTAGATGACAATGCTCTTAAGACTCTCATTGAATCAGATCCAAAACAAACCATACAAGAATTAGCAGAGAAACTTAATTCATCATCAGGGTCAACCGTCCAAGAGCACTTACATAAGAGTGGCAAGGTTCTTAAACAGGGTGTATGGGTACCGCATGAACTGTCAGAAAACAATAAAGCACAGTGACGGGCGATTTGCAATTCATTGTTCACCAGACAACAAAATGACCCCTTTTTGGAACGAGTCGTAATTGGTGACGAAAAATGGGTGCTGTATAAGAATAATAGGACCTTTCTTAATAATGGTTTTACTTTAAAAAGCATTGAGAAAATTTTTTGCCGTTATCAACTAACTAATGAAGATTCTACTACCCTCAGAACTTACATCTCCTTGCCTTTCATTAGTTCCCTCTGCCCCAAACTGGCTAAAATTTTAAAAAAGTTCAACATCAAAACATGTTTCTCTACTTTTCCTAAACTCTGTTCTATCCTTAATCAACCTAAAGAAAAACATCACCATCTTCAGTTTACAGGAGTATATAAGATTATTTGTAATTGTGGAAAAACCTTACTATGGACAGACTGATAAATCTATCCTTCTCCGTGTTGAAGAGCACAAAAGAGATATATCCTATAACAGAATCCGAGCCAGCGCTCTCGCCAGCAATGTCTTATTCTCTATAAACTCTAATGAAGGCCACCAACATCAAATAGACTGGTCTCAAACTTCTAATATTCACAAATGTTATGATGAACTTGAAAGATGTATTCTTGAGTCTAAAGAAATTACCCTTGATTCGACCCACATGAATAGCAGCCTTAGCTACAGTTTACCTGATTCACACAGTTCTGCTGTCCAGTGCTGGCGTTCTCGCGATATCACACACATGCATAAACATACAGCTAGAACTGTAGCGTGGACTCCAATTTAAAATGTACTACAGTTTCTAGTATATCTGTTGTTGTTATTATGTAATGTTTCTGTCAGATTATTGTGTATAATTCTTTGTACTTTGACACCTGAAGAAGTTGGTTTACAAACGAAACTAGTGGTGTCCCCATTAGACCTTATTCTTTATTATTCTCGGTATTTTAGTCATTTAAATTAAATTAAACATATATATATATATATTCCTAGCAATTTGTAGTATTAACTCGGTACTGGGATATGTTCATATTAATATGAATATATATTCCTATATATATATATATATATATATATATATATAGGAAATGCAGTCAAGTAATGCTTCCCCTTCCCATGTTGCTGTTGAGTAAAAAAAAAAAAAAAGAAAAAAGAAAAAGCAATAGATAATACTTAACTTTATATACTTATTAAATTAACGGACCAATATTCTGCTCTAATCACTTAGGCATCATTAATGTCAAAGATATACACAATCTGTGCATGCAAATATTAAATTAATAGACTAATATTCTGCTCTAGTCACCTAGTCATTAATGTCCAAGATATACACAATCTGTGCATGCAAATACACCAGGATCTTAGAGTCCTGTATGGCACCCTGTATCATTGTAGTGATGCAATCTTGACCATTCCACTGAATTTATTAATATAGTAATCTCCCAGACTTTGTCTAAGGTGAAGCAGCCATATTTATTTAAATTTGGAGAATGCTATATTGCTATAGCATGTTCCAAAAACAGTTAAGATCTCATGATCTGTGTCAATGACATAGTCAGCCACCCAAGAACAATTGCTATGTAGGTAATGGACATAATCTGTTCATTCAATAAGATGTTCAATGCTTCTGCCTGTTTGTCCAAAGTATGTCAACTGGCAAGAACAAGGAATACTGTTTCTGTGGATACCAGAATAATTCATATGATTTTAGATGAGAGGATTTTCTTGTGCAGATAAGGTGGCTAAATTTTTGGTATGGCATAAACGAAGCATGTATGTTGTATATCTTATAAGAACGTATAAAATTATTTCTAAATAGTCTGGATGTAAAGAGAAGGCAATATTTTGTTCACCTGACGTTTGTGTGTGCACGATGGGGATGAGCTTGGAGGATAGATGAGAATTGTTTATTCTGGAGAGGTGGCTAAAAAATGGTACTGTGGGTATGATTATAGCGCTGTTTACTAAGGTTGTGGTAATAACTTACTGTGATAGGGTATGGTTCCTGCAGTCAGAAAAGGATAAGGATCCACTGGGTAGCTTCATTGAAACACTTTCAACATAAAAAAAACATAAAGCCATGTGATCAACTGTCAGTACTAGTTTCTTGTCTCTACGGTAAACACTTGTCAAGTTATTGTATTTTTAGTAAGTGTATATGTATGTGTAATGTGTTCATCACAAAATGAAGATGCAAAATCTTGAACAATGTTGGGCGATTAAATTTTAGAGATGAGAGCTGGTTTTTAGAGTACAATACTGAAATGCTACAGTTCAAAGTCACTCTATTAAACAAATAACGATAGCCTCTTGATATCTGTGGGCTGAAATGTAGTACAGTTCTCGAAAAATTAAAATTGCCAACTACATGCATTGTCTCCACTACCGTTGCCCAAGTTTTGCGATACTTTATAACATAAAGTTACATACATACATAGCTCATGGCAAAAACATGTTGTTAAAAAAGAGAATCATGATGTCATTATATATTAACAGGATTGAAGAGTTTAAAATATTTTAAACTTTCAAGGAAAACATAATCTAATCCAAATAACTGAAAAATTAAAATAAATAAAAGTTAAAAGTCTTAATATGTTATAATAAGAAAAAACATATATATATCATTACAAATTCAGATCTAAATTTGTAATCCAGGTCGCAGCTTGTAAAAAGTCACTCCAGTCATTCTGAAAAGCACGAAAGGTGCATTCTTTTACTATATGTACTAAAGTTACAAAACAGTTTTAATAACATTTTATAAAACGATTTATTAACATAATTCTTTATTTATTTTGTGGAGACAAAGAGAAGTGAATTTAATTATAACACAAAATTAAGTTTTGCAACAGATTATCAAAAGAAACTTATGGGAGGTTGAGCCTGTGTAGCTCAGCGGATGTGGCGTTTGCACACCGCCGCGCTTGGCCGCACGAAGGAAGACTTGGTTTCGAGTCTAGTCGGCGACTAGAGGAAATTTTTTTCTAAGCCTTTTTTCGATCGGTTCCCGAGTTAGTTGATCTCTGGCACGGGCAAGCAGGTTTTTCCTCCCGGAAACTCGGGTTTTTCGTCCTGTAAACTCAAGAAAATCGACCGTAGAACCCACATTATTTCAGACATTAAATATATTGTGTTAGGGTCAGGGACCACGAGATGGCGGCACATTTGAGCCGTATCTCTTCACTGCGTACCGCTTAATTAGTGATAGCCTTGGGCCATCTGTCTCTGATTGGGTACCAGTGGAGATTGAACTGCCCACTCAGTCTCCAAAAGTTAGATAGGGCTAAATGGCCTCGCCTACTCCCGTATACGGGAATAAAAAGGCGTTAGCTGATTTTTTTTTTTTTTTTTTGACTTATGGGAGGTGAGTATATCTTTAATTATTCTAATTTCTTCCCATTTTTTTTCCTAAAACTGCATAATATACAAGTCACCTAATTAAAGGGGAAAAAAAAATGACATGGTGTATCTGAACAAGAGGCATCAGATACGCCACATATGGGCAACCCCCAGCCCGGATCCAGCCCTAATCTATTTCAGCGAAGTTTGTCTGATTCATGGTGGGAGAAAACATGGTGGATTCTACTAACTCACATTAAGCTGACATCATATGACTTGCACAAAACATACTATGTTTTCTCCAACCAAGGTCTCCTGATCACTTTGACTAGCGGCGTGTGTGAATGTGTTACAATGTGTCAGTTCGGTACTTGTGTTGGTGTTGTGCTTTGCTCAGTGCCTGCATTGATGTTCTGTTCAGTGCCTGCGTTGATGTTGTGTTCTGTTCAGTGCCTGGGGTGTAGAAGACAACTTTGTTTGACAGTTCTGAATATCGCTTATAAATTTGGGACAATGTCAGGGGTTACTGCAAAAAAAAAAAGTAGATGCAGAGAATCATCAATTTCAAGACAACTGGATGGAGGATTATTATTTTATTCTGAATAAAGGTTTGCCTGTATGTTTGCTGTGCAACAAATCCATATCCGTCAACAACGAATACAACTTGAAGAGACACTTTACTTCGAGACAATGCGGATCACCCAAAAATTGATGGACAACTACGAAAAGATGAAATACAGAAGTTGAAGAAGAACTTGGATACCCAGCAGCAAATGTTCAACAAGCAAAGAATGCAGCACCACAGTATTGTGGTAAGCAAAAAAATCACTAGCATTCTAAGTCATTTGTTGAAGGAGAATTTATCAAAGAATGTCTGCTGGATGTTGCAAGTATAACATGTCCTGAAAAGAAAAGACTTCGAGAATATTTGTTTGTCGAGACGTACTGTTGTCAGACAGATAGAAATTATGGCTGATGATATCAAAAAAAGTTGAAAAGAGAAGATTGCTAGATTGGAAGTATTTTCAATTGCTTTGGATGACAGCACTGATGCCTCCGATACCGCACAACTAGTAATATTTCATCTAGGAGTTGATGCGGATTTCAACATCAGAAGAATTATTGGCACTTCGGCTGTTAAAAGGAACAACTGCCGGTGAAGATATATTTGAAACAGTCAACACAGTCTTCAAGAGATTTGGGCTTAAATGGTGTTCACTATCTAGCATCTGGCAAAAATCATTTGTCTTTTCAGCAGCACATATGTGTGAATAGCTTTTTTCGAGGATGAAATACAATAAATCAAAAATTCGGACGAGAATAATGGACGAAAACCTTGAAAATTCTATGCGATTATCCTTAAGTAACATTAACGTCAATATTGATAGCATCGTAGTTGAATTACAAGGCCAATCTTCACATTAAATTGTTATGTCGTTCATTATATTATAAAATTTATGTAGAGCTTTATACTAAAGCATTATATTATAAATAAATGAAATATGAAGAAGCAACTTGTTTTAATTCATTTAATATTAATTTATTTTATTTAATAAATTGGTCTGGCCCTTGACTCGGAGACAGAATGATAATTTGGCCACCAAACTAGGAAAGGTTGCCCATGCTCGAGATATGCCCAGTGGTGAGCTATGGAAATTTTAACAAAGGACTCGCATCGTCAAGCAAAAACGAGCAGAAAAACGTTTATTAATAGAGCTTGTGTACAAATGCTAATCAAAAAGTATGATGGGACAATCAACACATAAAGGCTATCATTTTTAAACAAATCTTTCATGATCTAAACATGAAATATTTGCACACAATCATCTGTATTACATAAGAAAAACATTTATTAACTATCAAAATATAATAAGAATAAAATCTTTTATAATCGCACATATGAAATAGTCCGCATTTTGTATAAATAAAATAAATTTCTTTTGTTTGCGATAAAAGTTTTTATGACAAACAATCTATAAATAATAAATAAATATTATCTAAACAACAATCTGAACAACAATGATGGTTTAAAAATCCCAAACATATGGAAGGTATATATTCAACCTTCCTCACCAAGAACAACTATAAACAGGACTGTAGAAAATCCAGTATTGTAAATCAAAAATAAGAATTGTAATACTAAAAATAGGACACCAATTGTTTCTGAAAGAAAACCATCTAAAAGAATGTTTATTCCAGTCATTGTAAAAATAGAATTTAGCTTGATGTAAAAATTTATTTTTAATGATGTAACTCAGCTTGTCCTGTATATTTATGTACGCTCCAGATGATGATCTTGATGTGAAGATCGAAACGTCAGGATAATAAAAAAGTTTTTTTAACACGGTTGTAAATTCCATTAAATTTTAAAAATGAATGTACTTGTTAACTTTCAACAAACCTTCATAAATGAAATAGAGCTTGAAAGGAAAATTTTCACTCAAGTATTTACTTCAAACTCCCATTGATTTCTGAAATAAACTTTCAGGTAATAACAAGTTTTATCGTACAGTTTGTCCATTTAAATGAAGAGTGATAATTCCTTGATATTAATTGACTGAAATGAGGTGCAGTCTTCAAACTTGAAAATTGTCAACTCCATGCCTTGTCTCTGTTGCTATTACAAAACATTGTCAAAGTTTAATGATACTTTATAAGAAATGAAAGTTAAAAATCGTTTCAATAACAATGTTAATACTTTTTTTATTCTCTTTGTGGATAATGAAGACAAGTGGATTTAATTTTAGCAATAAATCACATTTTGCAACAGATTAAAAATAAACTTATTGAGGGGAGGGGATATACATTTAATTACCCAAATTTCCTTTTTTAAGATTGCTTACTACATAAATCCCTTAATTATTTATAAAAATAAAATAAAATATGGTATATCCGAATGAAAGCCATCACATACTCCACAATCTAATGCAGACTTAAACACAAGCAATATTATGTTACTCAAACTTTAACTCACCATGCACAATAATCCTACGAGTCTCTAAGCTTCGCTGACTACTTCTAGCAAATTCCCATTAATATAATACTCCACCTGCAATATCCTCTGTCCAAAATTACACTCGGCAATACTGAACTAATATTTACTGTCATTTGCCCATGTAACCTCCTCCTCCTTCGGCTTCATTCCCACTCAAAGTAGGGTCACTGCAGCTGATCAACCTCCTCCACTCAGTTCTGTTCAAGGCCATTTTCTCTTCTAGTCCAAGGTCCCCTCAAAAGCTATCCAGCCATCGTTGTTCAGGTTTCCCCTTCTTTTGCCTGGTGGCTTCATCTCCAGCACTCTCCTTCCCACACAGTTTTTATCTCACTGTGTAACATTACTGACTGAACTACCTCAAGTCTTGATTCCCTAATCTTTCCAGATACTTGGGTTACCTTTATTGTTCCCCTGATCAGTGAGTTTGTTGTTCTTGTCCAATCGTGTTACACCACTTGAAAGTCTCAGCATTCTCATTTCAGCTATGCCCATTCTCTTCTCCCATCCCTTGGTCATCTGCCAGGTCTCACCACTATACATCAATGTAGGTCTTACTACCATTTTGTAGATTTGCCCACATAACCTCCCTAACTCACCATCACCAACAAATAACTGAATATCACACATTCATACATCCATATAATTAATGTATTAGTTAAATAACGTTGGCACTAGTACAGAAGTCTGTGGTACACCACTAACCATCACTTTCTGATAGCTATCAGTAAGGTATCTTCCAATCTAAGTGACTAGTTTATTTTGCAATCCCAATCCTACGAGTTTGTCAAACAACTTCAAATGTGGAATCCTGTCAAATCCAAAACCAAAAGTAGATGATCTGTTCCTTCTCTCATCCAACTCTGTTGTCAACTATAGGATTCTACTGTATACATACACACCTCTGGATGCAATTCCTAACCAGCTTTTTCAGTCCCTTGATGCCTACCAGAGATATTACTTTGCTATAATTTGCTGCATCAGTTTTAGCTCCAACCTTTATATTGGAATTATCTTGTTTACTTTCCACTCACTAGAAATCTATCGTGTACTGAGATTCAAGTTGAGCATCCAGGTCAGGGAGATTACTAACTGTTTTGCACATCTTTCAGTACCCATCACAATATCGTGTTCTCCTGCACCTACTTAACCCAGACTCACCAGTTGGACTGACAGATGATTCATCACTACAGAGAATTTCCACTGCTCCAGAGTCCAATGTTGGCAAGCTTTACACCAATCCACACAACAATGCTGGGTTACCTTTGCTTACATTAGGTTTGTTTATGGCCATGCAAACCTATGTTCTTCAGCTCCTAATGAACAGTTGTGGTGCTGGTGTTGCTTGCAAAAGTATTTTGGAACTTAGAAGTCAATGTTTCAACCAAGAAGAGATGATTTGCATACCTTGCATTTCATCACTCATGGTCCCACTTTGTGATTTTACATGGTTTACCAGGTAAGTGATTTTGCTGTTGTTGCTCATAGGTGTTTCCACTTCACAGTAACATCGCTTACAGTTAATCGGAGCAGCAGCAGCCAGGCAGAAATTTTTGCAAAGGTGGCATATCCTATGATAGTGCTATAGTCACCAAGCTCTTTGTACAGGCTATTTTATTGTTAATGTTTATCTACGAAGATTGCTAGATCATGCGCTTCCTTTTATACCTGTATCCATAACCATATCTACTACAAGATATAGCTATGTGACTAGATATTTTTGATCACACAGTGTAACTTAACTTCTGATGCATATATCCATTTATAAGGATTATAATGAAAGTAAATTGTTCTCTTTGTCGTATTGTAAATGCTTTCTAAGAGCCCTTAAACCCCCAGAAATTCATATTTATTTAAAATCTAGACTATTACAGTTATAATTATTACTAATTTACAAGATAATATACAGCATAAACATGAATATATAGTCTCACTTTGTAATAACACTAAAGAAATGTATTGTGCATACATCCAATAAAGGGCTATTAACAAAATCATTCAATGAATACAGATATTTTAGAAAAGGAAAGAAAGCTATGAGAAATAACGGAGCAAAATGTTTATGTAAGATCAACAACTTCCTTGCTTGTAATAATATTTTCTGTTCAGTACTTGTGCATTAATATGTGTTTTAAACTTTTTTTCTCTATTAAATCTATTCAGTAAACAAGTTCTTTCTGTTGTTTATTACACAATCTAAGTAACCAGATCATTGAAATCAGAGATAAACAATTTGTGGTTTGTGAATTGGAACAGCAACTAATAATTTCGATCTAGCCCTTGAGAAGATACAAAGTGCACTGGTCAGTTGCTAGAATTGTTTTTTACTTTTACCTCCAATTTATATTGTACCATCATTTCTTCAACAGCAAACTATTTTTTTCTTCCCTGAAATTAACACTGAAATACCCATCATCTTAAAATACCACTAATGTATATTCCATGTCAGTGATATCCTAATTTTGGAATGTATTAATATAACTTTCTAACGGATTTGAGAATATTTTCTATGCTTGTTTTTATTTTACTGCATGGATATTCTGCCACTCCCTCCAATTTTGAACTCCTGTCTCTTCAAACAAAAAAAACTTTGTATTATAGTGAAGTACTACTTTAAAAAAAAGAGTAATAAATAAACTTACAGGTTTGGCCCTCTTTCTGAAGAAAATTCACAGTGAAATACAAGAATATGCCGCTCATTAACTTCATTTGGTTCAGGCCTATTGGCTAAAAATTCTTCAATAATACTCTCTTGTGAGTAAATATTTACAGCACCCTATAAAATGTTATATACATTTTATTTAATAACATAAGAATCAATGAAATCTAAGCTTATTTTCATGTTTATCACTCAGGGTACAAACACATAAGACAAACTATTAGGTTTTATACAAATACAGTACTTGACAAAAAGTGGTTTATATTTTAGTCTGTAAAACTAAAAATTTTCATAGGGAACTAGTCAGGAAATTGGATAAGTTGAATAAGCATGGTATCTAGTATACACCTTTAGGTGCATGCCAAAAATGATAACACTAAAAAGTTTAAAAAAAAAAAATAAATAAATAAATAAAAAAAAAATATATATATATAAAGAGTACAACTAGCAATCTAGTTGTACTCTTAAATGGACTCTCCATTCTTCAATCAGCAGGATGTAGGCCGACATCCAACTGTGGATCGCAAGTCTTTCGGCAGTTAAAATAAACAAATCACCTGGTCCAACACCAAACCCACCTCTTAATGAGAGGTTTTCAAGTGGCTTGAAAAAGTTCCACATTTGGTCTCAAGAGCAGAGCTTCAGGACCATTTAATCTTAAGCCTACTCATGGTATAAGTACAAAAGATTAACTTTCATGGTTAAGAAATAATATAAAAAGGATCGATACGTACAAATAGTTTATAAAATAAAATTCAAACATTTGCACTCGCTCTGAACTGTAAATATCACAACTATCTTAAAACTTAGTAATTCTTGAATTTTACAATCCTACATGAAACAAACTTCATCATCAAATTCCTGACATATACTCTCAAGGGGTGTACAGGATATGATAGTACTACATGAAAATCTTACATCACCACTAACTTCCTATCTACAATTTTCCTCCAAATCAATCAATTACCTCGTAAAGACTCCAACATTATCAGATCTTATATTTCAGACTTCTAAGGCACCTTTTATTTTATCAATCCACCCATATCTTGGTCTTCCTTGTCATTTCCATGGCAACCTGACAGAGAACACTTGTTTTACTAACCTTTCCTCTCCTATTCTGTTTAAATGACCATTTGTTGCCTTCTTTCAGGGTTGCATGACTCTTATATTTCCCTCTTTTCTTCTCGGCGTTTCTCACACTTTTCGATGTCCAGTCAACACTCACATGCTCTTACGTCACGGCGTCCAGCCTTTCCCAGCTATCGCACGTGCGCTGACATCACGCTGTTTGCTTGGGGTGAGCCGCTCCCTCGCGTTACGGCTCCGTGACCTTTGGACTTCACTCCCCCCAACTGTTGAATTTGTGCTTACATTCTATAATTCTTTTATACATGTTATTTTATAATGCTCTGCTAATGTTTTACACTTTTAATATTAATTGGCACAAAATATATACTTATTTAACCTCTCATAACAGAACATGCTTGATATATATATATATATATATATATATATATATATATATATATATATATATATACACACACACACATAGCAATTATTTTATACTCAGAGGCAATTTACTGTATTCATCTCCCTTTTTTGTTTGGAAACGCATGTTAGATTGTGATAAGATAGGAGTTCCTAAAATTCAACTCTATCACAATCCAACACCATACCACCTGAGATTAGCTCTGCTAACACATGAAATAAGTATGTTAATTACTACATTAGATTGAGATATGTGAGAAATCAGTTCACAGATTTCATGTAGCATCGCTTCGAGAGAGAGGGTAACGTGCTTCAATGATAACGATTCATTATTTCCAGATATGCATCCACTAGAGATGCAGAGAATACTATGATGATTTCCTATACTTCCAAATCAGTTATGCAAGTCTCCATTATCATTATATCTTACATTTTGGTCTTTTAGAGACCTACTACTCACATTAATCCAAATGATCTTTTTTCTCTGGATCTTTATTTTGCTTCCCCCTTCATTTTATTTACCATCTTAAATTAGCTACATGAACACACACACATTGTTGAATACTAATGATGTCTGTTCACTTTTCTAATTTTCCTCAGAACTCTTCTATTATGGTCTCTAATCTTCTAGTCCATGGACTTATTTTTTAAAAAAATCCATCCAAGGACTCATGGATTTTTAACTTAGATTAAGTTCATATTGGTTTAACACTGTCCTATATGCATTGCCACTTTGTCTTGACCAATTTTGCCATTATTCCATATAAACTTACTCAACTGGCTCCCAATCATAACAGCTTTGCTCATATCTCTCTCTCTCTCTCTCTCTCTCTTCACATTTCATTTGCTATCTTTATTAAAAATTGTACTGAAACAGTTGAATGTTTTCCTCCACTGAGAAAGAAACTTGTTTTTCACATTCTTGCCTATCTTCATACCAAATTTGTGCAGCATTATTATGTAATACTGTCATTTGCATTTTGGTTTAAGCCAATAACAATAGAATTTGGTTAGCTAAATCCCATATTGCCAGTCCCTACTTGTTCGTTCAGCATCCATGTAAATACCTGAAAGGGTGCACCACAAGAAGGCGAGAACTGGACATTAGGTCAGAATCCTTGTTCGGTTCTTCACATCCCTTTAAAAAGGCTATGTGAAGGTCTCCTCCCAGTTATCTGGCTTTGACCCTTAAGTACTCTGCCCCTGCCCAAAGTAAAGAACTGAATTTAATATTACCATCTCTGATTTTATATCAGGTTTAATTCCATTTTTCTTCAATTTAATGTAACCCATACAGATGAATAAGCAGGAAAAATATGTGAAATGCTCATATCTGAGCTCTTTCCACTTTCAGATTTTTGATGGCTTTTCTTACTTCAACAATGAAATGCAGTAATAATTGCATTCCTCTATGTTTCTGCTACTGATTCACCATTTTATATCACTACTTATTTCATTGAATAATTTTTCAAATTCTATCTCTTTAGCAGACCATTGCAAGCAATAAAGTTGCAAAATATTCTCATAACACCACTTAGCTTCATCAGATTTCCGATTATTTCCTATATTTTTGGAAACATCTCAAAAATACATTTTGAAAATGCCCAGCAGGCGAGGAAATGGTTTTGGGAAAAAAAAAAAAAAAAAAGAGTACTACTATGATAGCTATGAAAAACTTTATGTATAATGAAGAAAATGAACTGGATTATGTTAAGAAATACTGTATGAAGATAATGTAGGAACTTCAAATTCTTTCTTTTTAATAATTTAAATTAAAAAAAAAAGTTTTCTGTGTGAGTGCTATCATAATAGAGCCATTAATTTGTAATTGGGTGCACCTCTAGAATGTGAGGAATGGATATAAGGTCAGAAGACCTGGTTGGTTCTCTACATTCCTTAAAAGACTATGTGGAGGTCGCTTTTCAGTATCTAGCTTTGACCCTTAAGCAACCCTCCCCACCATTTCCTTTTCCTAAGCAATGCTCCTCTCTCACTACTATCCACTCCCATTGACAGCTCTGCTGATGATAGTTACTCCATCCCTCATCATTTACCATACACAGTGCTCTGATGACTCAAGCTTCCTAATCTTCTATGGCTGGTGCTTTACACTGATCCTTCAGCTATTCTCAAATGAGGTGAAGATAATTGGGTGAATTTTAATGCTACCAAAACACAGTCCAGCTTTATTTCCCAAAAGAAATATGCTTCATTACCTCTCATTTTTATAGAATTTTGTTCACTAACCAAGATCACTTATCTCAATTGATCTGACTTTCACATCTAGCCTATCTTCTAAAAAAACACAACACATCCATTTCAGTCTAAACATAGCTTTTTTTACTGCTCAATGCCTAATACTTTAACATTTCAAATCTTCCCATTAAAAAAAATATTCTCACATCTTGGGTGGCACAACAAAAACACTCCATCAGAATCCTTGATTGTAGCTAGAAGAGAGAAATTCAGTTAATAAATTACTTTCTTTCCATAGATGCTGCTCCACTGGGCTAGGACTATCACCATTTCTCCACTTTCATCTAATCATGTACAAAGAGGGCAACTTCTGGTCAATATCCATACACAGTTGACTAGCAGCTGACCATTTTTTGTACACAGCAGAAAGTGGAGAAATGGTGGTGGTGGTGGCGCCCAATGGTGCAGCACCTATGGACAAATGACTGGGGGGGGGGGGGGTTGTCATTTATAAAGTGAACAGCTCTTCTCCATTTACAATAAAGAATTCTCAATATTTTTTTTTATCAAACCAACTTCTCATTTTCTTCCTCATATAATTTTCCCTAACAATACAGCCCAAAAATATTCCATTCTTATCTGTAACTTGCTCAGAGATGGCACTGCAGTATTAGAGTTCTAACCTGATGTGTGGGATATTGAAAAAAAGTCCATGTCAGAAAGAATAATATTTTCCTCTACTAATAATGCATTAAGTACACAATTTAAATCCAAACAACATTTGAACCCAACCATTTGAGATTTGATATACAGCATGAGATAAATGCTGATAGCTTGATATTCAAGTAAAGTTCCATGAAGACCATTTCATGAACTCTAAAGTGATTTAAAAAGGGGATACCGATTGCATGGAGATCCAACAAGCTTACAGTAAATCACTTTGCAATTTTAGTCTGCTTTCATTAACTGATAATATTAAGAGACTTACTTCACCTAATTGCCTATAAACTAAGTACAAAAGTGAAACAAAGTGTTTTCAAACTGCACTCTATGTAATAACTAAGCAATATAAAAGTTGATAACTACTTGCCTCAATATGGCCACCTTGAAACTCATATGGAAACCTACAGTCTACTATCCTGTAACTTCTAACAACATCAAGGAAATTTCCTTTTAAAAGAAGAGCAACCTAAATCAACACAAAGAAAATTATATTATTGGTTATGATATACATTGTCTAATGTCTGCAATAAAGAGTATTAATGAAAATGTAATTTATAATTAATATTTTATATATATGGCAGTTAAAGGGATATCCATTCCGAAATTACATCAGTTCGTAGTACATGTTAGAAATTAGTCATGAATGCATGACTGCAAAATTTAATTTGCAGTTAAATCTATGAGATGAAGTTGAACAGCATCAAAACCGTCACAAGGCTGTCAACAAAGCATAGTAGTACAGTAAGTGGGTCAAGAGTTAGATAAGAGAAGGAAGTAACGGTGGGTGCTTAAGGGTCAAAGCTGTATAACTGAGAGGAGACCTCCACATAGCCTTTAAAGGAATGCGAAAAATCGACCAGGGCCTCTGACCTAATGTCCAATCCTCACCTTCTCGTGGTGCACCCTGTTGGGTATCTACTTGGATACTGAACGAACGAGGATGGGCTGGCAATCTGGGATTTAGCCGACCAAATTGTATGCTTATTGGTTAAACCAAAATAAAAAATGATGGTACGACACGACAAAATTTCATGCCGGGTGGGGCGTCGCTCGGTTAAACAAGGCCCCCGTTGTTTTCACCACGGAACCAAGGCAAACAGCAAAAAGTCAGCTACTGGAACAAATCTGAAAACAAACCCCAACTCAACATCACCAGAGTTATAGACCGGTACTATCAACATAAGAAGCCTGAATAGCAAAGAAATGGAGCTAGCTCAGGAATTAGATAAGTACCAGATCGACATAATAGGGGTGACTGAAACAAAAAAGACAAAAACTAGTGAGATCTTTCTGAGCAATAAATATAAAATGTTATATTCAGACAATGACAATCAAGGAAAAGAAGGAGTAGCCATAGTATTCAACACAAATTACGAGGCTAATCTTCTTGAATGGCAGTTAGTCTCAAGTAGAGTAATGTGGGTAATTATGAGAATGGGGAACTGGACAATGAGACTTATTTGTGCGTATGGTCCCACAGAAGATTCTACTAAGGTAGAAGTGGAGGAATTTTTTGAGGCTTTAAAAAAGCAACTGACACAATGAAAAAGGAAAAGTTGGTCCTTGTTGGGGATCTAAATAGTAGAGTAGGAAATGATTGCGAGACATACAAAAATATTTTGGGAAAATTTGGAGAAAAGAGTAAAGCTAATAATAATGGCAAATATCTGTTGGATTTCTGCTCAGGTCATGGACTAGTTATTACTAACACCATGTTCCGACATAAAAATGTGCACAAACTTACATGGAGAGAAGAGGCAAGGAATAAGAAAAGTCTCATTGACTTTGTTATTGTTGATAGTAATGTTTTCTCCATGGTGCAGGACACCAGAGTGTACAGAGGATTTGAAATTGGAAGTGATCACTATTTAGTCTTGGGCAGGATAAAATTGAATTTCATATTGAAAAGAATAACATGTAAGAAAGTTTTAAAGCAAATAAAAGTTGAGCAGCTCTCAGATATGAACTGTAGACTAAAATACACAAAGATTATTGAAGAAAAAATGAAAGAGTTTGAGGACAGGAATGAAACCTTAGAGATTCAGTGGCAAACTCTGAAGAAAACATTGATTGATTCTGCCAGAGAGGCACGTGGTGAGGTTGTCTGCAAAGATAAAAAAATCAGAACTCCCTGGGGGACACAGGAAGTTAAAGAGGCAGCGAAGGAAAAGAAGAAAGCATATCAAAAGTTCCTGTCAAATAAGTCAGCTTGTGCTCTTAGAGAATACAGAGACAAATGCAAGAATGCTAAACACTGTGTAAAACTAGCTAAACAAAAGTCATGGGAGGACTTTGGCAAAAATATAGAAAATAAATATCAAGAAGGTGGCAAAATGTTCCGGAGGTTGTTGAAGAAGCTTAGGAAGGAAGTAAAGAGTGCTGTAAAAGGAATTAGAGATGATAAAGGTGACATGAAAATGGGAGAAAAAAGATATCCTTCAAATATGGAGTAATTACTTTGAAAAACTGCTAAATGAAACAAGCAGTGATGACAGCACAGCGATAAAAAAAACACTGACCAGGCATGCAGTCAGGAATACATATCCATTCCTGAAGTAGAAAAAGCCATCAAAAGCTTGAAATGTGGAATGGCAGCAGGAGTAGATGATATTAGACCAGAAATGCTGAAGTATGGTGGTATAAGAGTCTTACAGTGGCTGCACTGCATAGTTCAGAAAGCCTGGACAGAGGGACGAATTGCTGATGATTGGAGTAAAGCTCTAATAGTACCCATATATAAAAAGGGAAATAAAACTGAATGTGAGAATTACAGAGGTATTTCCTTACTGAGTGTTCCTGGCAATATCTATGCAAGTATACTTGAGAAACGGTTGAGAAGAATTGTGGAAGAAAAGCTTGGTGAAGAACAAGCTGGATTCTGGCCAAATAGAGGCTGTCAGGATCAAATCTTCACTCTACGACAAATAGTCGAGAAAGCATGGGAATATAACAACGATCTGTATTTAAATTTTGTCGATTTGGAAAAGCAATATGACAAGGTGCCAAGAGAGAAGCTATTCAATATGCTACAGTTATATGGTGTCAATGGGGCATTATATCAAGCAATACTTAGTCTTTATGTGAGTTGTAAGTCAGCAGTTAGAATTGAAGGAAGTACAGGAAGATGGTTTAATGATAAATCTGGTGTGAGACAAGGATGTACATTCTCCCCTCTGTTATTCATTATCTATATGGATCACATTATGAAGAAAAGTGGTATTAAACATGATATCAAAATTGGATTTATTAATGTCAGCTCTTTGCTTTATGCAGATGATGTTATACTTCTAAATAAATCCGCTACAAGTCTGCAAGATTCTCTGACTAAATTGAATAGCTGTTGTAATAGATATAGTATGAAGGTCAGCAATAAAAAGACAAAGACAATGAAAATAGGCAGAATCATTGAAAATGTCAACTGTGTTGTGAATGGAGAACCTGTGGAACAAGTGAAACATTTCAGCTACTTAGGCGCAATTTTTACTGAAGATGGTAAATTAAATATAGAAATAGACAACAGAATCAGCAAAGCTGGTATGGTAGGAAGTCAACTGAATAAATTCATATGGAATAAGAGAGAAATTAGTCGGAACACTAAATTAGCTGTGTACAAGACAGTGTTCAAACCAGTTTTAACTTATGGATCTGAGAGCTGGGTCAGAAGTAAAACACTTGACCAAACACTAGAGACCGCAGATATGAGAGTCCTGAGAAAGATTATAGGCGTGAACAGATGGCATCAATGGCAATATCATATTAAAAACGAGGATATTATGAAATAACTTGACATTGTCAACATCCAGGAATGCGTTAGCAGAGCTAATCTCAGGTGCGTATGGTCACTTAAACAGAATGGGCGAAGAAAGATTAGCAAAAGAAGTGTTCTCTACCAGGTTGGCAGCAAAACGACCCAGAGGAAGACCAAGATACAGGTGGATTGATATGGTACAAAGTGCCTTAGACGATAGAAATATAAGATCTGATAAGGTTGGAGTCTTGACAAGTAACAGACTGATTTGGAGGAAAATTGTAGATAGGAAGTTAATAATGATGTAATTTTTTTCATGTAGTACTATCATGTCCTGTACACCCCTTGAGGGTACATGGCAGGATGTACCCTCAAGATGATGATGAGTAATGGAAATCAGGTAAGTGACGTTGTTTAAAAAAAGAAGGCGGTTATTTGGTATGGTGACTCTATAATAGAACATGCTATTGGTGAGTGTGTTATAACTGCAAGTTTTCATGGAGTGAAAATTAAGAATATAAAGTAAGCAATTGAAAAACAGAAAAGAAAAAAGTAAACGAGATCGTAATTGTAGTAGGTACTAACGACTAAACTAGCAATAAGTTCATTATGAGAGAGAACATGAAAGGGTTGTTGGAAGAGATGAGAGTGAAGACTAAGTAAGTCATCAGCATTTTATCTCAATATGATAAAAAGTAATTAAAAAGAAGGGCTATGATGGAAAATGATTTGATGCATAGGCTGTGTGGAAGAAATGGATGTCAATTTTTGGATCTGTGGAGTGAGTTTGAGGGGAGATTGGATTTGTGTAAAAGGGCCTATATCTGAATGTGTTTGGTATCAGGAGTCTAGAAAATCTAATGCAGTCATCCCCCAACTTAGTATCTCAGGAGTGGTGGTGATGATTATGAAAAAATTGGTTAGGGCTCACATTCAGAAATGGGTTGACGTCAAATCTTTATTTTGCAATGAACAACATGGGTTTACTAAGGGAAGGTCATGTTTTATCAACTTGCTCACACTCTACAACAATGTTACCATTGAACTAGATAAGGGGGGAATGGATATACCATGCTGCTTTTGAATTTTGCTAAGGCTTTGGACAGAATACAGCATGGAAGACTGTTGCATAAATTGGAGAATATGGGTTTGGATTATAGAATATTAGCTTGGATAAGATGGCTGACTGACAGATATCAAAAAGTGGTATATGGGGGATGTAACTGCAAGATTAAAGGTAACCAGTGGTGTACAAGGTTCAGTGCTTGGTCCACTGTTATTCAATCTGTACATTAATGATATTGGGAAGGATTTAACAAGTGACATACAGCTATTTTCTGATGATGCAAAGATAGGTATGGTAATCAGGAGTGCTGCTGATATGCAGTACTTGCAGAATGATATGAATAGGCTGAAATTGTGGGCATGGGAAAATGGATATGAGTTCAATGTCAGTAAATGTGAAGTCATTCACTTTGGCGTGATTAAATATCCAATGTCAATTTGTACTGGTGGGATTATGTTAGAAGAAACTGATCAGGCTAGAGATCTTGAAGTGTTAGTAGAGAGGAAGTTGAAGGTCAGAGACCATGTGGTAAAGATTGCAAATACAACTCAAAACGTAATTGCAATGCTGAAACGAACATGTAGAGATAAGGATGTCATTTTGTCTCTTTACAAGGCCTTGATAAGACCTCACTTGGACTACTGTGCACAGGTCTAGTCTCCTAGTTTCCATTGTGATTCTGATATATTGGAGATAGTGCAAAGGAGGGTATTAAAAATGATATCAGGATTGTGGAATACTGATTATGAAGACAGATTGAGGATTTGTATACTGCAAACACTAGCAAACAGGAGAAAGAGAGGTGATATGATGGAGACTTACAAAGTTCTGAAAAGGTCATACAGAATTTCAACTGATAGAATTTTCCAATTTATGGAGGATAGGAAAAGAACAAGAGGGCATCCTTGGAAGCTGAGAATGAATGCCGCTAAGAAGGAGGTGAGGGCTAGATTTTTCTATCATAGTGTGGTAAGTGACTGGAATGGATTGCCATTGGATGTTGTGAGTTCAAGCAGTGTGAATGAATTCAAGAATAAGTATGATAGCTGGTGCATGTAGTCTCCCTCGATGAGTCCCTGACTTCCTGGAGGTCTCTCTTAATAATAATCAGGGATGCTATCCATTCAAGAACAATCAGGCCGGCTATTAGAATTTCAAGTGTTACAGTACATTATTCACAATATTCAACCTATTAAGTTTTATAATTTGAAATTTTAAATAAATGGTGCTATTTTATCGATGTGTTAAAGAATTCTTGAAATAAAAAAATAAACATATCAATAACTACAACAGCCTTTTGGATTCTAAACCTTTGCTTCAAGTGCAACCTCTTCATACAATAGTTAACCTGTTGCCAAAAATGCTTAATGAAGCTGCAGCTAGCATTCCACATCTAACCGATAATTTTGCTAGCTCCTAAACATGTACCGGCCCTAGACCTAGTGTTCAACATCAAATGCAGTATCCATAACTTTGCATCAGAGATAATTAACACATTAGGCTTGACATCGCCAGCTCCCTTTCTAGACATTCGTTTCCTAAACGAAATCTATCATCCTGATAGATTGACAATTTTACCATTGAACTAACCAAGAGGAATTGATACACTATGACACTTGGATTTTCCTAAGGTTTTTGACAGACTACAGCATGGAAGAATGTTAGATAAATTGGAGAATGAGTATGGATGATGAAATATTAGCATAGATAAGAGGATGGCTGACAGATAGATATCAAAGGGGATGTGAGTCTGCAAGATTTAATGTAACAAGTGATGTACCACAAGTCCTTGGTCCACTGTTATCTAATCTATGCATTAATGCCATTGGGAAAGATTTGACATGTGGCATACAGCTATTTGCTAATGATGCAATGATTTGTAGGATAATCAGGAATGCTGCTGATATGCAGTAACTGCAGAATGATTTGAATAGGCTGGAATTGTGGGCGTGGGAAAATAGATGTCAGATCAATATCAGTAAATGTCATACACTATGGCATGATTAGATATCCAATGTTGTATTATATTGGTCGGATTATGCTAGAAGAAAGTGATAAGGCTAGAGATCTTGGAGTGTTAGTAAATAGGAAGTTCAGAGGACATATAGCAAAGATTGCAAG
Source organism: Typopeltis vanoorti (assembly GCF_054136105.1). Taxonomy (NCBI): domain Eukaryota; kingdom Metazoa; phylum Arthropoda; class Arachnida; order Uropygi; family Thelyphonidae; genus Typopeltis; species Typopeltis vanoorti. Next base: position 38,054,710 of record NC_143553.1, read on the forward strand.
GCTGAAATGAACTGTCACACATAAAGACGGATGTCATTTTGCCTCTTTACAGGGCCTTGATAAGACCTCACCTGGACTATTATGCACAGGTCTGGGCCACTGGTTTCTGTTGCAATTCTGATACAGTGGAGAGCATGCAAATGAGAGTGGTGAGTGAAAAACAATATCAGGATTACAGAATACTGATTATAAAGACATAGAGAATTTGTAAACTGCAGATACTAGTAAACAGGAGAAAGGGTGATATTGAGACTTACAAACTTCTGAAAGGATTTCAGTTGGAATCTTTCATTTTATGAGGGTTGGGGATAGGGTGAGAGGGCTAGAATTTTCTCTCAGAGTGGTGCATGATTGGAATGGATTGCCTTTGGATGTTGTGTGTGCAAGTAGTGTGAATGAATTCAAAAACAAGTGTGATATCTGATGCATGTAGTATGTGGACTCCCTCAATGAGCACGACACCCTGGAGGTCTCTCTTAATAATAATAATAATAAATATAATTTTAGCATAACTTTCAAGTGCCACCCAAAGCTAGCTACACTTCTTTACTCTACTAAAGATGACCTCTCTCTCTCCATGCTCTCAGTTCTGTGTATATATATAGAAGTCCTTGTTCTTGCAAGTTGTTTTACTATGGACAGATAGGAAGATCACCTACCATCTACATGAAATAACATAAGAAATACATCTGGAATCATAAATATGGTAAATCGGGTATGCACAACATGCTTTGGATATGTCTGACAGAATCAAATGGAAAAGACCACCATGCTCGATCACAGTAAATTTACAAGAGAAACTGTTTAGAACCTGCTGCCACTCTTATAAAACCAGCCTAATTTGAATAATTATGGTTTAATAAAACTTCCCAAACTATGGAAAACACCAATACTTTGAGATCCTAATTTACATCCTAGGCAGCCAACAGGTGTCCACAGAGGGTGTCTGTAACTGAGATGAAATACTAGAAAAATTAAATATTTTTAATCCTTTCACAGTGCTTTTTCCTTCCATTAAACTTCTAACATGGGTACTACTTATCTTAACTATAGCTTATAATTATCGTTAAGATACTTATTGTATCTTAACTATATCTTATAACATGGGAACACATAGGAAGGCATCACCTATTCACTAGATCTCAAAACCCAGTATTTTATTGGTACCTATGGGATGTTCTAGAACTATCATATTCTTCTTCTTTCACTCTGCCTTATCCCATGTTAAATGGGGTCGGCGCACCAATCTTTAACCTTCCTCTTCCAAGTTCTCCAGTCCAGAGCATCCTTTGGACTCCATCCTTTCTCCCTAAGATCCTGTCATCTTATCCCTCCACCTGAGCTTGGGCCTGCCTCTTTTCCTCCAACTCCATATACTCCACTCGTTTACCAACATACTCTTCACCCTTCCTCTCAACATGTCCAAACCACCTCAGCCTACTTTCTTGTATCTTCTTGATAATTGGTCCCACCTTAACCGTCCCTCTGATGTAGTCATTCCTTATCTTGTCCTTCTTTGTCACACCACTCATCCATCTCAACATCCGCATCTCCGCTACCTCCATCTTCCTCTCCTGTTCCTTGGTTATAGACCATGTCTCCGCACCATGGAGCATCGCCGGCCTCACCACCATCTTATAGAGCTATCCTTTCCTCTTACAACCCACTCTCTTGTCGCACAGGACACCGCTCATCTTCCTCCAATTCATCCAACCGCATGTTATTCGGTGCTGTATTTCCTCATCCAGGTCATCATTCCTCTCGACAACCGACTCAAGGTACTTGAATTTCTTCCCTGAAATTAGCCTTTCACCCTGGAGTCGTATGACGATATCCTCGTCACTCCCCATTGACATATATTCAGTCTTCACCCGGTTAATTCTCATGCCACTCTTCTCCAATGCCTTTCTCCACTCTTCCAGGGTATTTTCAAGCTTCTCTCGGGATGATTCGCATAGAACAATGTCATCGGCAAACAGCATGCTCCATGGTGCCTCCTCCTTGACATCCTCCGCTAGTACATCCATGACCAGGTCAAAGAGGTAGGAGCTCAGAGCTGACCCTTGGTGTAGCCCTACGACAATAGGGAACCTTCTGTCATGCCGACACTAGACCTGACCTGAGTTTCTGTTCCCACATACATCTCCTTCACCAAGCTCACGTACTTCTCCGACACCCCCTTCTTCCTCATACATCTCCATACCTCCTGTCTGGCCACTCTGTCGTATGCCTTTTCCAGATCTATAAACACTATGTGCAGATCCACTTGCATCTCTCTATATTTCTCCATGAATCGTCTTAGTGCAAATATTGCATCCGTTGTCCCTCTTCCTGGCATAAATCCAAACTGCTCCTCACCAATTTTCATTTCCTGCCGTAACCTTGCTTCAATTACTCTTTCCCATATTTTTAATGTGTGTGACATCAACTTGATTTCTATATAGTTGCCACAGTCTTGAACATCTCCTCTTCCTTTCTAGATTGGGACGAGAATACTTTTCCTCCATTCCTCTGGTATCTTTTCCTGTTGGGCTATTTTACACATCAGATCCCATAACATATCCATGCCCTCACTGCCCAAACTTTTCCACACTTCCACAGGTATCTGGTCTGCTCCCACAGCCTTTCCATTCTTCATTTTTCTCAGTACCCAAACCACTTCCTCTCTACTTATGTCTTGCACCAGTCTTTCATTTACCTCTCCATCCTCGCACCTCTCTCTTGGATTCTCCTCATTTAGTAGTTTTCGGAAATATTCTTTCCATCTTCCTCTGATTTTGTCCTTGTCTTGTAATACTACTCCTGAGGCATCCTTTATCTGCTTGACTGATGTTATGTCTTTCGAGGCCTTATTTCTGGCTTTCGCTATTCTCAACAACTGAGCTTCGCCACCGTTTCTCTCCAGTTCTTCATAAACCTCATCAACTGCCCTCGCTTTCGCCCTTGCCACAACTCTCTTTGCATTTTTCTTTGCTAATCTATATGCCTCCTTGTCAGCTGTAGTTCCAGTCATGTCCCATTTTTTCTTTGCCTCTTTCTAGAACTATCATATATGGATAATAAATAGGAAGTTCAAGTTCCATACTGATGCCATTAAACATTTAGGGGAAATCACTGCCACAATGATACAAGCAGTTGGATGGATCTATGTGAAAGGTAGCCAACACAGTATATATCATAATTGAATGTTATGATGTTAATAAAGGTCAGCGTCCTTTCAGAATGCCATTTTAGTGAAGTTCAAGTTACACTGTGATATGATATAGAAAGATCTAATATTTCATCTTTGCAGATGGGTTACTATAACGTATACTCGCACTGAATCAAACAGTAGCACTTTTGGAGGATTTCAGGTGAAAGAGTAATAATCCTACTGATGGATGTGTCTACAAAGAAGTAAAATGTAATATGGAAGGCACTGATAAAACTTGCAAAAGACAAAAATATACCCAAAAAATCAAACAAAAACTTTCCATGTAAAAATACCTTGTCCCATTGGCGTTAGAACATCAGTGACATGCACCACCACTTACATTTTTTTTAAAATATCATTCCCACACACGAGATGCCAACAAGGCCCATAAGCAAATGTTGTGTGTGGGATGGAGGGAGGGGGGGGTTAAAATCAAATAGTCTGTCTCTATTCATCTTGAAAAGCTGAAGAGTGGTTATAGTCTTTGGGAAATACTTCATAGAGAAAGCTGCTCTGCAGAAGTGAGGTAGATAGAACAAAAGATGACTGGAAGTAACAACTTTCATGAATCTGCAAAAGGATGTTGGGCAGTTGCTGCTCATGTTCCTGTAATTTTAGAAGAAATGGGAGTGGGGGCATAATGGATGGTAGTTCTGCTGAACAATTACCATAGAAATAAGACCGGGGGGAGGGGGGGGGGAAGAGAGAGAGAGAAAAAGTGCTGAAATGGACCATCTATGAGACAAAGGCTGAAGAATCTGAAGAGAGGAGTCATCCAACAGAACCACTTTCTTCTGGAGTGCACACCTACCATTACATGTATTGAATGACCAGAGGAAAAACTGCCAATCCAATTACAAAAGTAGACCATAAGATGGCAATTTGCTGAGAAGCTCTCGATGCCAGATCCCATGAAATGCTCTGTTAAGTGTAATAGATTTTTCCACACTTTTCGGCACAAGTCTAGAGGTGGATGATGCAAGCCAAGAGACCGGCAGTGGATCTTTTGACTGGCAAAATCCATATTGGTGGTCGCTGATTAGCTGACAGTTCTCCAAATATCAAAGAAGTTGTATAAAGTAAGTTGATGAGTTTCCCAATTACTTTGGACAGCACTGAGGTGAGGGCAATAGGTTGATAGTTGAGGTGTTAGACACTTATCTTTTGAAATGGCTGTATGTGGGCTTGCTTTCCATATTCTACGATAGTTACCAGCTCAGCATAATACAATGCAAAGATGATGATGATGAACAGATGTTAGTTCAGAAGCACAATTCCATTAAGACAAGAGGCCCTTTTTTGGCATCCAGATTGTTTGAAAAATTCTTGATATCTTTCTGACAGAAGGCACATGATGCAATGTTCCAGGTAAAGAAAATGTTTGAATTAGAATAGAATTACATGAAAACGTTGGATATTCATTTAACTAAGAAGGGTTCAAGTAGAGATATTTCAGTACACATATCATTAACCATCTTTTAGTGTATTACAGCTGGAAATTAAACAAAAGAAAAGGAGGCAATATGCTTTCATCATCTGCATAGTAGTTGGATGAGAAGAAAGATGCCAGGAAAAAAAAAGGGGAGGGGAGGAGACTTCTTTGGTTGACATTGCAATGCTACCATTTGGATGAAAAGAGCAGATGGACAAAAGTTATGACCTACAGCTTTTGCAAGGGACCAAAAGGCACAACTTCCATAAGCACAAGTTTTCTACATTTAGCTCTATTAAATGTCAGACAGCTCTTTTAATGATGGTTTCGCTAGTACCATCATTAAAAGAGATTAATTCCAAATCTACACTGACCTGCTAGTATTGCAGGTCAGTGTAGATTGGGAATGGGTTTCTGTCTCAAGCCACTCCTAAACTTTGGTTGATTTATTTTCATTCTGACAATGAAGTGAAAATATTAAAATTATAAATAATTTTTATCTTATGAAGTTATCAAAATGTGATCTAAATTTAAAAGGAAAAACAACTTCAACAATCACATGAAAGTCTGTTGGCTACTGGTAGTGAATTTTGTTTGACTAATGAACAATCACCTGATAACAGGTAATTATATGAATGAACTGACTTGGAGCAGTTAAGTGCAATACAATTTTTTTTTATTTACATGTGTTTCTTTGCACTTGATTTATAGTCATATAACGATATGACGTATTTTATTTAAAAGAAACTGATATTTTAAATTTTAATTTTTAGCTTCCCCGGCACAAACACATGAAGTCTCATCAGTTTTAAAAAAGACTGCTATCCCTTTTCATTGTGAATGATAAGTTTCTTATGATTGACTGTTAACACACTGTAAATCCCAAATCACTTTAGAATACTGTTCTCATATTTAGGGTTGCATAGCATAAATCTCCCCCAGAATATTTGATTATATCCCAAAGAGAGCAGCTCTATCAATATCACTGTGTCACTGACTCTCTACAATCATTTTCCCACAGATGCTCTGTTTCTGTATCATATAGTATTTCCACTCCAATGGAATGGCCACTGCTCCAATTTCCTCTAATGATGTATGAACATGGGTAGCTATTGATCAACATCTATTCACAGTTCAGCTCCCTACTTAATGAACTAACCTATCACTCTCTTCTTCATCCTGCCTTACTCTTGTCTTCTCCGAACTGCTTACCACAATACATACAAACCCTCAGCTATTCAAGAAATGCATCATTAACCAATTATTATGATTATGATGATTAGATTTTTCAATGTAATTCTACTTCCAATCCTTTATTTAAGGATGAGAGGCAGAATCCTTTATTTTAAGGTAGATGATTCTTGTATTGAGCAGCTCATGCACACCAATAAGTGTTTCTGAGCTGTTTAAGACGAGAATCATCGACACTGAAGAAAAATTTCTTCTGAAAAAGTACTACTTCTGTACCTTAATGGTCTTGCTGCATCATTATTACAAAAAAAAAAAAAAAGAGTAATCTTTTCCTCCTCCAACTTTTGCACTGTTGAATGACAAATTTTCTCTTATTTCAAGCTCACAGCAATCAATGACCTTTGATATTTTTATTTTATTTATTTTTTGCACCAGAAAGAGATGAGAATAATGTCCAATCTGCATAGCTAACATCTCTTGTACTCCCACATTTACTCCTGCTTTGGATTGCCTTTTATTCTACTCCACCTATAAGTACTTATGAAAGCATTGAACATCTAACCTATTCCAAAGAAGCATGATGGGCAATTTTTATACTCAAATGCATTCACTTCAGATCTTTTGAAATTAAGTGAGAAATCCATTACCAACAAATTTCTACACTACCTACAACATACAATCACTAGTATGGATGTCATCAATAGGAGAGATCATGTTTTCACCCCTTTGAAGGAATGCTATGGAAAATTTTAGAGAAACTCACGTGGTTGTGTCAGTTATATCTACAGCATTTTACTGGATATGGCCTAAATGATATTAAGTAAGCTTCCATCTCACTGATCTGTCTCCTTCAACTGTGTTGAAGATCTTTTACCCGGGAACTAATTTATGAGCTTTGTATCTGACAACTACATGTGATGATGGATGGATCTTTATCCTCAAACTTCACAACTAATTCTGGAGTAACATAGGGCTCCATTTTTTCACCTGTGATTCAATTCAATGTTCTGATGATCACAGTACATTACACACTTCTTTCTCATTTGACAAACATTGCATTACAGAAATGAAGGAGACTTCAAGACCACTTTTAAAACCCCAACTCCTGATCACTAAACCACTCAGCTCCTACTGGAGGTTCCCTTGTTCATAACTTCTATACCAGCAAAACTCAATCTTATATTTCTTAAAAAAAATAAAAAATAAGATTTTCTTACTTCTGAGTTGAGTGGTTTAGTGATCAGAATTTGGGGTTATAAAAGTGGTCTTGAAGTTTTCATTTGTGTAGTGCACTTCTGACAAATCTCTAGACAGGATATTCACACTTCTACTCCAAACTTACAGAACAAATTTTTACATTTCTTGATGCATTTCCTAAAAAAGTATATGATCTCCCAAATTCAACATTGCTGTTCATCACTATACAGTATACTACAGGTGTTTCAGATCAACATAAAAAGGATACTTAATTAAGTCTAGTAAAATGCCAAATACTATACAAGAAATTTATTTTTCAAGGCCTGAGATAGACTGCCTAGAGAGTCATATTCCAATAGTATCAAGAACATGTCATCACAAAAAAAAGGCCTCAACATGGTTGTTTTGTACCACAGTAGGGAACCATGCCATACTGGTCTCAGCATATTATTAACCTCTCTGATGATATGTTTGGCTAAGAAGATTAATATAACAGTAATATATAATATTACAGATTTGAAATGGAAAAACAAACATTTGTCAAAATATAACCAGACACACAAAATATGCCTACTTCGAGGATATGTCACATGCAGATGTCTATAAATAGTAGCTTCTGTAAAAAAAAAAAAAAATTTTTTTTACAATTTTATTTTATTTTTTTATAGATCAGTTAGCGTAATTTTACTATATTATTGTGATTTTTACTGACGTTACAGTATTTAATACAATGGCTAATATGTTTTAATACTAATTTTTAAATTAAGATTGTTTTTCAGAAATGGCTGCAAAACCCAGCAGAACAAAGAGCAGCATTGAATAATGCTGCTCTTTGTTCTGCTAAGGATAACGATGTGGAACCCAGAAATGAAAACCTTTATATTGATGGCATAAACATAAAAAACTTAATGAAATTTTAAGATTAAAAGGAATTATTTGAAAATCAAGAAATTCAACAAAGTAGGAAAGAAGGCATGGAAATTTCTAAGTTATCAGTGATTAGTAATAATAATTACAGGGTAAATCAACTAAAATATAAGAAAAATTAAGTCATATGGGTGATTTGATAAATAAATTAACCTGATTAAATAATTAAATTTCCACCTGATGACGGAGTCACTACATCAAGTTTCCTGGGTGCAAATATGAAGGATGTAACAAAGACAGCAGCAAAACAGGAAAGAAAAGAGATAGCAGCGCTTATCAGGACTAATAATTTAAGTAGCAATAAATATAGTACAAGGATGTGAAAGCCTTGATGGAAGAAGAGAGCAAAAAAGTGAGAAAGTAAACATGGTTAATTACATTACTGAGATATAGTAATGAGTTAAGGAGAGCTTTGACAGCAAAAACTTCAATACACAAGATAAGTAAAAAAAATGGGCTGAGTTTTTGAATTTGTGGAGTAAGTTTGATGGTAGAAGACTTGAATAAGAGGGATGACCTGCACTTGAATGGATTTGACATCAGATGCCTACAGATATTATTTATTGGAATGAGATCTAATGCAGAGTCAGAAAAACTAGATCATCTTGGGAGGAGTGTTGAGGATCTAAGACTGGCTAGGATATGCAGGCGTAATAGCGATACCAATGTCAATGAGGATGGTTATGAAATTTTGAGTGTGTCTGGGGAGGAAAACAGAAAATTGTCTAACTGGGCAGTCCAGCAGGGAAAACAAAGTGGTTGAGTCTATTGCTTGGTGAATACATTGTGGCCTAAAATCAATGGCATTAATGAAACCTGGCTTTCAGAGTTGGATGCAGTGACCAAAATTCAGTGTAATGGGTATACTATATTTAGGAATGATAGAACAGATAGGATAGTACTACTAATGATATCAGATGACTTGAGTCCAGTTAGAATAAAAAAAAAAAGCAACAATAGCAATAATGTCCCATGCAGCAATGAGCTTAAGGTTAACAGGGTGAAATATATGGTGGGGTGTTGCTAAAGTTGCTGGAAATGAAGAAATGCAGTGCCAAATTACCACGATGGGTACCAAATGAGTAATTATTAGGGATGACTAAAATCATCAGAATATTGATTGAGTGGCAGAGAAAACTCATGATAAGAACAAAGAATTTGAGCTGCTGCGAGACAACTTTCTCAAGGAGCATGCGAAAGAAGCAACTCAAGAACAAAGAGTGTTAGAATATGTCTTTTCTTTTAGTTTGATGCATTGCTTAGATAAGTTGACGATGTTTTCACGATCTGGTCCCATGGCCACCAGACACGTTCTTTAGTCACCTAAATAAACAACACAAACGCATACAGTTCACAATTGAGATTGAAAAACAGAACACACTTCCGTTTCTACATACACTTGTCACATGTCTTTCTTCTGGCAATCTTTCCTTCACTGTTTACCAGAAACCGACACATACTGGACAATATATATACACATAAACTTCTACCACTACCACCCAACACAAAAACTAGGTGTCATTAATACTCTAAAAAAACAGGGCTTTGAAGATCTGCTCTAATAAACATGCACTGAAAGACAAATTTAAAGTTATCAGCAATACTTTTCTAAAAAATGGTTACAGCCAAAACACTATTAACAAAATTCTCTACAAGACCTCAATAAAAAAACAAAGATAAACCAGACTACAATAAAAACTATAGCCATTCCTTACATTAAAGGGATATCAGATAAAATAAACAGAATACTACAAAAATACAACCTCAAAGCCACCTTTAAACCTCATGCAAAATTAAAAAGCTTACACAACTCATCCCAAGGCCCACTCCCTCTGCTGAAACAACACATTAAATATAATAACTATGGTGAAGCTGGCCTTTCTGATCACGCCCTTAACACCTTACATAGAATTGACTGGAAAAGCACCAGTTGTTTACATCACACCAAAACATGGTATGAACTATGGTATCAACCACCCCAATCTGAACAATGATGATGGTCTAAAAATCCCAAGCATATGGATGGCACGTATTCGACCCACGGAACCTTCCTCTCTAAGAGTTAACTATAAACAGGACTGTAAATAATCCAGGATCCTAAATCAAAAATAACAATTGTAATGCTAAAAATAGGACATCATTGTTACTGAAAGAAAACTATCTATAAGGAAGAATGTTTGCTCATGTTATCTTAAATAGAATTTAGCTTGATACAAGTTTCTAAATAATTAATTAAATTGTAATTTTTTTCCCCCCACTGGAGGTCATGCGAGTAGAATAACAGGTGATCAAATCATTGTTTCTTTAGCTTACTGTGTGAGTAATGTAATGTAACTCAGCTTGTCCTGTATATTTGTATATGCTCCAGATGATGATCTTAATATGAAGATCAAAATGGGAAATTAGAAGAGTTATTTATAACACAGTTGTAAAGTCCATAATTTCTAAAATGAGAGTGAGAATATGTCTGTTTTGTCACCAGTTGGTGACTGTTACCATGGTGAACTACAAATCTGGAAATTATATAACAAACTGGAGAATACTATCTTTGGTTCCATGAAATCAGTTACTGATTGAGAAATATTTGCAAAAAATGCTTAAATGATGCAGTATATGAATGTGTCAGTATAGTTTGAAGAACAAATAGAATGGGAGTGAAATGGATGTGCAATGAATATCGTGAGTATAAGAGTGAAAGGAGTTATCGAATATACAAAGTGCAGGCTAGAAGAGTTACGAGTATTGTGTGGAAAGCTAAGTTGGAGTAAGTCCAGAAATTAGCTGTGCAACCTAAAGGCAACAAAAAATAAAATGAAATAAAAAATACATCCTCATTATATCAAGTAAAATAATGAATCCAGAAGAATAACTTTACTACTCGATGCAGATGGTACCCCTCTATCAGAAGCAGATGTAACAATTCAAAATGAGTGCTCACTTTACCAAGATCTATTAACTTGGTTTGTAAAGTAACATTGTGCACAGTACACTGAATGAAGAGATGGAGATGCATAAGAAGTTGGATACAGTAGTTGCATAACGTGGGTAAGAATTCCAACTAGGAACAGATGAGATATCATCAACACATATTCTACAGGAATGTTCAACTGAACTGGTAGATTGTTGACATATTTGTATAATTTGAGTCCTAGCTCAGGAAAAATCCCATAGAAATGGAAAGAATGTATGATAATCCCACACTGCACAAATGGTGGTGCAAAGACTGATGTATTTAACTATCAACCTACCAGTATTTCTGAAGTGATTGTAAAGATTTTAAAGGATTTGTAAATATTTGCATACAAAAATGGGTGGACAAAGATGCTATACTGTGTAAGAAACATCATGGGTTTACTAAAGGGAGGACAAGTCTGAAGAATTTGGTCATATTTTATAATAATGTTACAGATGAGTTGGATGAAGAAATTGAATATACTATGACACTTGGATTTGATAGGATACCACATGGAAGTCTGTTGCAAAAACTGGAGAATATGGGATTGTAATATAAATTACTGATTTGAGCAAGTGGATGGCTGATGGATAGGTATCAGAAAGTGAGGTATGGCAGTTGCAAATCTACCAGATTTAAGGTGACCAGTGGTATTCCTAAGGGACCAGTCCTCAGACCATTGTTGTTCAATTCATACATTAATGATATTGAGGAGGACCAGAATGGAGATGCTCAATTGTTTGCCGATGATGCAAGGATAGGAAGGGCAATCAGGCATGGTGATACGAATATACAGAACTTAAAAAAATGATTTGAATCACCTGGTATGGTGGGCTAATGATGTCTGTCAATTGAATGTTAGTGAGCATGAGGTTACGCACTCTGGAGTGATGAGATATCCAATGGCATATTATTATTATTATAATAATTGACTGAATAGTTAACGTAACCACTAAACACTCGGCCAGCCAAGCCAGCATATTATATTGGAAGAATTATGCTAACTCAGAAGGCTAAATTTCTTGGATTTATGGTGGCCAGGAATTTGAAGGCCACATTACCAAAAATTGCAAATATAACCTAGAGGATAAATGTGATGTCAAATGAACATTAACATGTAAAAATATGGAAGTCATTTTGCCACTTTAAAAGGACTCCATACGACTGCACCTAGACTATTGTGCTCAGATTTGGAGGGGATACAGAAGGTGTGGGAAGGTTGCAAAGAGGTAACAAAGATGATATTGGGATTATGGAATGTAGATTAAGACATGGTAGACAGGAGAAAGGGGTGATATGAGAGAGAGAGAGAGAGATCCATAAACTGTTGAGCAGGTATTACAGAATATTCATTGATACGATTTTTCATTATATGGCAGGTGGAGAGAGGACTATAGGGCATTAGTGGAAGTTAAATTTGTGCAGTTAAAGGGGATGAGAGATAGATTTTTCTCCTGCAGAACTGTGAGTGGAACAGTCTGCCTGTTGAAGTAGTGAGTGACTCTAGTGTGGGGAATATATGGCTTTCCTCGAGGTCCAATAATAATAAATTAAACAATAAATATATGTAATAATGACATGAAATGTCTGATGCAATGCAACATTAGTTGCAAGCCATTTCTAAACAGGCAACTGTTGAAGTTTTTTTTTTTTCTCCCCTAAATGACAATATTAAATTTCCATCATGGGAAGCAAAATTAGATTAAACAACAAAAAAACATAGTATCCAAAGCAGACAATCAAATGTTTCAAGGAAGAATAACATGCACCATAAATATACACGTGTATTATATACACAGTATGCAACACTAATATGAATGTTTTAATATCAATAACATTGTAAAAATAATCATATTAACATTTCTGAATATTTTTACGTATTAATTATGCTTGTTAGTTTTTGTTTTCATACACGCAGTGTCTGCACTTGTGATGTGCTCGTTATGAAAATGTTATATTAGAAGTAACATGTAAAAAAAAAAAAAAAATTGATATACTTACTAAACTGATTATTTGTGTTACTTATAAGAAAGTTTGTTGTATTTTAAAATGTTGAATTTTGTGTTTGTGAAAGACTTTCTTTTAGCGCTGATGGATACAGCGAGTCAGCCATTTTATTGCAGTGCGTAGTTTCTGACTTTTGTGAAGTGCGCATGCTCCCGGAGAGAACTTGATGTGTGATTGACAGCTGACAAGGAAAGCGTTGCGTATCCAAGTAACAGTTGTAAACAAGAGAGTGTTCGGAAGTTTTTAGAACACTGGCCGGTAAATATTCAAGTTGGAAGGAACTTGATTTTTTTTGTGTGCGGCAGTCGGAAGAAATTTTATAGTGTATTCCGAAAAAGGAATAGTGGAAATAATAGGTTTCAAGGAGAAATAAGTAATGAATAAAAGGGAATCTTGAAACTGTAAGTTTTTTTAAGTGGAAAAAGTTAAGACTGTCATTTAGTATTGTGAATGAAAGAAGAACTTGTTGCTTACATTCTAAAGTGAATGTTTTTCTTAGAGAAAATATTGATAAGGAAGTTCTATAAGTATTAAGGATGCCTGAAAGTGAATGTTTAGAAAATATATTGATTAAGAAGATTTATAGCCTGATCTGATGAGTATTGCTACTAAAAGGAAACAAGATTTAGTCAAGAAGACTTTTATATGTGTTACATTGATTGATGAAAAGGATCCTGAAAATGAAGTACAGAGCCGTATGACTTCTGGAAAAGAGCCTTAACAGAAAGAGAAAAAGACTATGAAAGTTTTTTTTTGTGATTGTGAAAGAAAAAGTGTTTAGTCTTAAGAGTAAGTTTATATTTTTAAATAAGGCCTTGAATCCATATAATCTGTAGTTATAGTTATGTATTATTGCTAGAAGTGTATATATATTGTTTTAGTTTTATTAAATGTGTTTATTTTGTACTTGGTTTTGAGTCAATGATTAGTTGGATTCTGAAAGAGAGAGTTAAAGTCATTGCACCAATCGGAGTGAACTTTTGTGCAATACAATAACATATAGGGACACCTGGAGTCAAAATAAAAATAATTGTTAGTAAAAGAGATTTATATAATAAATCACCCCATAAGTATATAGTATAATTATTAACAAAGGCACAGCCGGTAGATTAAATAGTTAATAATATATATATATAAAAAAAGAGGGAATATAATATAAAATAGTATAAAAAAATTAACAATGGCACAGCCGACAGGATAATTGGTTATGACTAAACTATTTTAGAATCCAAAAGGCAAATCTTGACTCAAATAAAAAAAAAAATGGCTACAGAAAATAGTAATATTAGTAGTACAGTTCCTTCAGTTAATGATGAAGAATTTTTTAGGTTAATAAATCCAACCTTAGTAATACCTTCTTTCTCAGGTGATAGTAGTGAAAGCATAGAAACATTTTTTAGGTATGCAGAAAAAATTAAAGATTTAGGAAATTGGTCAGATTTTCACTTGTTAATTATACTTCGTAATAAATTGTTGGGAAAAGCCAAAACATTCTTAAACACATCTCCTTTACTAAGAGATACTGACAATTATGCAACCTTTAAAAGTTTGCTAATATCCGAATATTCAAATGTAAGAGAATTAGGGCCTAACATTTGGAAGATTCAACAGTGTATCCAAGGTAATAAGGAATCTGTTTCTGAATATTATCATAGATAGTGTAGCATTGCTCATGTATTTAATATTTCATCTGAAGAGAAATCCTCTTTAGAATGGTTGCTCTTTAATCAATTTAGGCTTGGCCTTAAGGATAATTTAAAAGAAACAGCATATAAGAAAAAAGTTAGAAATCTTGAACAATGTTTTGAACTTGTTAAAGAAAAGGAAGAAAGATTTAGAGATATTTTTCATTCCTCAAGCAATAAGCAAGTAAATTCCTTTCAGTATAATCAAACTCATTCTCCTAGCATTGTGGGTATAGATAAAATGAGAGAAGAAAAGCTTCAAAAGGGTAAAGCTGCAAATAAAAGGAAAAAGTCTAAGGAAACTTCTGTGAATTTTACTAAAGATATTCCAGAATCTGATTCCAGGGTAAAATTACATGATTTGGAAAAATATGAGGAACTGAAAACATTTCTGAGTGAAGAAATAGAAAGACAACAGAGACCCATAGTACAAGGACAGGAACTTCTGTTTAAGATGTCAGATTTAACAATATCCAAAAATCTTACAGATAATCAATCTTTTTCTTGTAAATCTGATGACATTAACAGGAATAAAGCATCTCATAGAAGATACATTCCAAAATATTTTAGATGTAAACAGGGTCATTTTGCTAAAGATTGTTATGTTAGAGATAGATCTTGTTTTCAAAATAAGAAATCAGAGAATAAAAGTAAATCTGGAATTAGTTATTATTCCAATATCATACTGCCAAGGACAGAAATGTCAAACTATTCACCAAACATGGGTAAAGCCAAAGACAGCTCTAACCATAAAAGAAAGTTTGATGTAGCATTAGTTCCTTATGCTAATGAAAGTAATCCTTTGACAGTTTTACAAGGATTTATTGAAGATGTACCTTGTGAAATCTTACTTGACACAGGTGCACATATTTCACACATTTCTTATAGCTTATTTAACAAAATTAAATCTCTAATTCCAAATGATATTTCAGTTTTAAGCAATCCAATTAAATTAAAAGGAATATTTGAATCTGAAATTTCAGTTTATAAGCAAATCAATGTCTTTATTTCAATTCCTTGTTTTCCATTGAAAGTTTCTCATCCATTAATTGTTCTTCCAGAATCTTCAAATCCAAATGTACAAATAATATTTGGAATTGATTTTCTGAAACGTCATGGGTTTGTGTGTAATTTTGTTGATAATACAGTATCATTGTGTGGAATAGAATGCTGTTTGGACAGGAAATCAGGTGACAGTGGAAAATTAGAGCTGTCTCCTGAAGTTTTTCTAGATACTAATGATAATGATCAAGTATTTAATATTGAAACTCTAAAGAATAAGGATCCTAGTTCACAAATTTGGGAAAAGGATAAGATTGTCCAGCTCAGAAGGATGATCCCATACTAAAAACTATTTATGAAGCAGTATTGAAAGGTGAGACTCAGCTAGATACATTTTTGAATCTGGAAAACTTGTATTTAGATAAAGATGGGTTACTCTTATCTAGACAAATGGAAGATGGAAAGTTGAAGGTGAAAATATTGGCACCAACTGAAATGATTCCTTGGATTATGTATACTTTCCATGATTCTGACTTAGCAGGACACCAAGGGTTTTCTAGAACTTTGGAAAGAATAAAGGATCGTTACATCTGGAAAGGTATGAAGAGTGATATACTCACGTATGTCAAATCATGCCATAAGTGCCAAATAAGATCCCCTCTTAGAAGAAAAGCTCCTTTACAACCATTTTCAATTCCAACTAGACCATTTCAAGTTGTTGCTATTGATGTAGTAGGTCCACTACCAATTACTAAAAAAGGAAATAGGTATATTCTAGTAATCATAGACATGTTAACTAGATTTCCTGAAGCAGTATCAATGAAAGACCAATCTGCAAAAACTATTGCAAGAAAGTTTTTGAATATGATAGTTTGTAGATATGGAACTCCTCAGACCTTACTTTCAGATCAAGGAGCAAATTTCACATCTGAACTATTGTTACAGTTATGTAAATTACTTAATGTTAAGAAGATTTTTATAACACCTTATAATCCGCAATGTAATGGTATGTGTGAAAGACTAAATAGAAACATAAAGCAAATACTTTCAAAGTTGGCAAACACCAAAATGAATGATTGGGATACACATATCTCTCAAACATTATTTGCATGTAGGTCTGCTTTTCATTCTGCTATCAAGGAAAAACCATCTTTTGCATTATATGGTTTTGATCCAGTTTTTCCTAATTAACTTGTTTCAGTTATTCCAAATACAGGATACAGTGATATAAATGAATATTTAGAATTAGTAATAGATAAGTTTTCCACTACTCATAGACTAGTAGGTGAGATAAGTAAATTAAGTGCTCAGAAAACTAGACAATATATAAATCGCTTTAGAAAATATAAATCTTTTGTACCAGGTGATTTGGTATTGTTAGATGATAAATCTAGTATTAAAAGAGTTGGGAAATTAGGAAGGAAAGCCTTAGGTCCATTTAGAATTTTAGACAATTTTTCTCCTGTAAATTTTAGGATTCAAGATGTCAATAATCCTAGTAAAATTTTAAATGTTCACTCTGATAGATTAAAAAGGTACTTTTTGGGAAATAAAAATTTAGTTACTTTAGGTTATGAATAAAATATTGAAGGATGAATGTAGTTTTCCTAATACTAATTGTGAATCTTATTCAGAGTTAAATGATAGGAAACAGAATAGATTTAATACTCATAATTCAAATATGCAGCGAAAGAAAAAATTAAATTTTGGTAAAATGAACCATAATGCAAGAAAATTTAGAAATCTCAAGACACATGTTTCAGATGATGTACAATGTAGGAATAATGATAATCAAATTAACTCTAACATTGATGAAAAGTATAGTGGAATTTCATAGGTTGATAAATATAGGATTAAATAAGAAAAGGGAAGTTAAAGATACCTCAAATTTAGTTAGTAAGGATAAGGAATCCCAGAAACTTGTAGAATCTCAAAAACCTGTAGAAATTGATTCTGATAGTGATGATTCTGTAGAT